>NW_022204557.1:0-25964 GCF_008831285.2 Nymphaea colorata | reverse complement strand
CAACAAGTTAAAAAAAATCAATTAAATATGCGGATCAAATGCATAGATCCCACTTATATACATATGAACTTGTGATTTGAATCAATTAAATAATTCATTATAGATGTAATAACAAGTAAGACACATTAGATTAAATATCGATGAGCAAATCAATCACTTGAATCTCATTAATTTTCTTTTAAACTTGTGATTACAATCGACTAAATAATTCAATAAGGATGTTACAACAAGTAAAAAAAAATCAATTAAATATGCGTGATCAAAAGAAACACTTAAATCCCACTCGTATTGAGGGAACTTGCGATTTCAATCCCTCAAATCGTTCGCCATAGATGTAACATGAAGTTAAACTCATTAGATTGGATACAAGGGATCGAACAAATGCATTGGTTCCTTTTGTATCCATATAAACTAGTGATTTTAATCTTTTAAACCATTCATTACAGACTTTATAACAAACGAAACATATTAGATTAACTACAAGAATCATTTGAATGAGTTGAATCTCATTCATTTTCATACGAACCATTCAATGTGAATGCATCAACAAGTTAACCACTTTCAATTAAATATGTGTGATCAAATGAATGAATTAAATCTCTCGGGCATTGATACGAACTTATGATTTAAATCTATTCGATCATCAATAATTAGATATGTAACTACAAGTTCAACTCATTAGATTAACTGCAAGGGATCAAACTAATGCATAGATCCCATTTGTATCCACGTGAACTTGTGATTGCAATCACTTAAATCATTCATTATAGATGCAACAACAAGTGAAACACATTATATTTAGTGTGATTGAGCAAATGAATAACCTGAATCTCATTCAATTTCATTTAAACTTGTGATTTCAATCCACTACATCATTTTAATATGTATTAATAAAATGTTATACACATTTAATTTAATATGTGTGATCAAATGAATGAATTAAATCCCACTATTATTGACACAAACTTGTGATTTCTTTTCCTTAGATCATTCATCATAGATGATGTAACAACAAGTTCAACTAATTGGATTAACTACAAGGGGTGTAACTAAGGTAATGATCCCATTTACATACATATGAACTTGTGATTTCAATCATTAAAATCATTCATTATACATGTAATAACAAGTGAGACACATTAGATTAAATATGAGTGAGCAAATCAATCAGTTGAGTCTCATTCATTTTCTTTTAATCTTGTGATTTCAATTCACTATATCATTTAATATGGATGTAATAACAAGTTAAGCACATTGAATTAAATATGTGCGATCAAAAGAATCACTTAAATTCCACTCGTAATGATAGTAACTTGTGATTTCCATTCCTTAAATCCTTCGCTATAGATGTAACAAGAAGTTAAACTCGTTGGATTATTTAAAAGAGATCAAACAAATTGTGATTTCAATCATTTAAATCATTCATTATCGATGTAACAACAAGTGAGACACATTAGATTAAATATAAGTGAGCAAACGAACACTTGATTCTCATTCATTTTCTTTTAAGCTTGTGATTTCAGTCTACTAAATGATTCAATATGGATGTAACAACAAGTTAGGCACATTCAATTAAATATGCGTCATCAAAAGCATCACTTAAACCAACTCGCATTGATAGGAACTTGTGATTTCATCTCTTAAATTGTTCCCTATGTATGTAACAAGAAGTTAAGCTCATTGCATTAGATACAAGGGATTAAACAAATGCATTGGTCTCATTTCTAACCATGTAAACTAGTGATTTTAGTCATTTTAATCATTCATTATAGACATTGTAACAAGCGAAACATATTACATTAACTATAAGTGATCAAGTGAATGAGTTGAATCTCCTTCATTTTCATACAAACTTGTGATTTCAGTTCACTAAATCAGTCAATGTGAATGTAACAATAAGTTAACCACTTTCAATTAAATATGTGTGATCAAATGAATCAACTCATTAGATATGTAACTACAAGTTTAACTCACTGGATTAACTGCAATGGATCAAACTAATACTTAGATCTCATTTGTATCTATATGAACTTGTGATCGCAATCATTTAAATCATTCATTTTAGATGTAATAACAAGTGAAACACCTTATATTTATTGTGATTGCACAATTGAATGACTTGAATCTCATTCATTTTCGTTTAAAATTGTGATTTCAATGTACTAAATCATTTAATATGGATTAACAACGTCTTATCCACATTCAAGTTAATATGCATGATCAAATGAATCAATAAAATCTCACTATTATTGATACAAACTTAGATTTCTTTCCCATAGATCATTCACTATTGATGTAGCCACAAGTTCAACCGATTGGATTAACTACAAGGGATCGAACTAATGCATAGATCCCACTTATATACATATGAACTTGTGATTTGAATCAATTAAATAATTCATTATAGATGTAATAACAAGTAAGACACATTAGATTAAATATCGATGAGCAAATCAATCACTTGAATCTCATTAATTTTCTTTTAAACTTGTGATTACAATCGACTAAATAATTCAATAAGGATGTTACAACAAGTAAAAAAAAAATCAATTAAATATGCGTGATCAAAAGAAACACTTAAATCCCACTCGTATTGAGGGAACTTGCGATTTCAATCCCTCAAATCGTTCGCCATAGATGTAACATGAAGTTAAACTCATTAGATTGGATACAAGGGATCGAACAAATGCATTGGTTCCTTTTGTATCCATATAAACTAGTGATTTTAATCTTTTAAACCATTCATTACAGACTTTATAACAAACGAAACATATTAGATTAACTACAAGAGATCATTTGAATGAGTTGAATCTCATTCATTTTCATACGAACCATTCAATGTGAATGCATCAACAAGTTAACCACTTTCAATTAAATATGTGTGATCAAATGAATGAATTAAATCTCTCGGGCATTGATACGAACTTATGATTTAAATCTATTCGATCAATAATTAGATATGTAACTACAAGTTCAACTCATTAGATTAACTGCAAGGGATCAAACTAATGCATAGATCCCATTTGTATCCACGTGAACTTGTGATTGCAATCACTTAAATCATTCATTATAGATGCAACAACAAGTGAAACACATTATATTTAGTGTGATTGAGCAAATGAATAACCTGAATCTCATTCAATTTCATTTAAACTTGTGATTTCAATCCACTACATCATTTTAATATGTATTAATAAAATGTTATACACATTTAATTTAATATGTGTGATCAAATGAATGAATTAAATCCCACTATTATTGACACAAACTTGTGATTTCTTTTCCTTAGATCATTCATCATAGATGATGTAACAACAAGTTCAACTAATTGGATTAACTACAAGGGGTGTAACTAAGGTAATGATCCCATTTACATACATATGAACTTGTGATTTCAATCATTAAAATCATTCATTATACATGTAATAACAAGTGAGACACATTAGATTAAATATGAGTGAGCAAATCAATCAGTTGAGTCTCATTCATTTTCTTTTAATCTTGTGATTTCAATTCACTATATCATTTAATATGGATGTAATAACAAGTTAAGCACATTGAATTAAATATGTGCGATCAAAAGAATCACTTAAATTCCACTCGTAATGATAGTAACTTGTGATTTCCATTCCTTAAATCCTTCGCTATAGATGTAACAAGAAGTTAAACTCGTTGGATTATTTAAAAGAGATCAAACAAATTGTGATTTCAATCATTTAAATCATTCATTATCGATGTAACAACAAGTGAGACACATTAGATTAAATATAAGTGAGCAAACGAACACTTGATTCTCATTCATTTTCTTTTAAGCTTGTGATTTCAGTCTACTAAATGATTCAATATGGATGTAACAACAAGTTAGGCACATTCAATTAAATATGCGTCATCAAAAGCATCACTTAAACCAACTCGCATTGATAGGAACTTGTGATTTCATCTCTTAAATTGTTCCCTATGTATGTAACAAGAAGTTAAGCTCATTGCATTAGATACAAGGGATTAAACAAATGCATTGGTCTCATTTCTAACCATGTAAACTAGTGATTTTAGTCATTTTAATCATTCATTATAGACATTGTAACAAGCGAAACATATTACATTAACTATAAGTGATCAAGTGAATGAGTTGAATCTCCTTCATTTTCATACAAACTTGTGATTTCAGTTCACTAAATCAGTCAATGTGAATGTAACAATAAGTTAACCACTTTCAATTAAATATGTGTGATCAAATGAATCAACTCATTAGATATGTAACTACAAGTTTAACTCACTGGATTAACTGCAATGGATCAAACTAATACTTAGATCTCATTTGTATCTATATGAACTTGTGATCGCAATCATTTAAATCATTCATTTTAGATGTAATAACAAGTGAAACACCTTATATTTATTGTGATTGCACAATTGAATGACTTGAATCTCATTCATTTTCGTTTAAAATTGTGATTTCAATGTACTAAATCATTTAATATGGATTAACAACGTCTTATCCACATTCAAGTTAATATGCATGATCAAATGAATCAATAAAATCTCACTATTATTGATACAAACTTAGATTTCTTTCCCATAGATCATTCACTATTGATGTAGCCACAAGTTCAACCGATTGGATTAACTACAAGGGATCGAACTAATGCATAGATCCCACTTATATACATATGAACTTGTGATTTGAATCAATTAAATAATTCATTATAGATGTAATAACAAGTAAGACACATTAGATTAAATATCGATGAGCAAATCAATCACTTGAATCTCATTAATTTTCTTTTAAACTTGTGATTACAATCGACTAAATAATTCAATAAGGATGTTACAACAAGTAAAAAAAAATCAATTAAATATGCGTGATCAAAAGAAACACTTAAATCCCACTCGTATTGAGGGAACTTGCGATTTCAATCCCTCAAATCGTTCGCCATAGATGTAACATGAAGTTAAACTCATTAGATTGGATACAAGGGATCGAACAAATGCATTGGTTCCTTTTGTATCCATATAAACTAGTGATTTTAATCTTTTAAACCATTCATTACAGACTTTATAACAAACGAAACATATTAGATTAACTACAAGAGATCATTTGAATGAGTTGAATCTCATTCATTTTCATACGAACCATTCAATGTGAATGCATCAACAAGTTAACCACTTTCAATTAAATATGTGTGATCAAATGAATGAATTAAATCTCTCGGGCATTGATACGAACTTATGATTTAAATCTATTCGATCATCAATAATTAGATATGTAACTACAAGTTCAACTCATTAGATTAACTGCAAGGGATCAAACTAATGCATAGATCCCATTTGTATCCACGTGAACTTGTGATTGCAATCACTTAAATCATTCATTATAGATGCAACAACAAGTGAAACACATTATATTTAGTGTGATTGAGCAAATGAATAACCTGAATCTCATTCAATTTCATTTAAACTTGTGATTTCAATCCACTACATCATTTTAATATGTATTAATAAAATGTTATACACATTTAATTTAATATGTGTGATCAAATGAATGAATTAAATCCCACTATTATTGACACAAACTTGTGATTTCTTTTCCTTAGATCATTCATCATAGATGATGTAACAACAAGTTCAACTAATTGGATTAACTACAAGGGGTGTAACTAAGGTAATGATCCCATTTACATACATATGAACTTGTGATTTCAATCATTAAAATCATTCATTATACATGTAATAACAAGTGAGACACATTAGATTAAATATGAGTGAGCAAATCAATCAGTTGAGTCTCATTCATTTTCTTTTAATCTTGTGATTTCAATTCACTATATCATTTAATATGGATGTAATAACAAGTTAAGCACATTGAATTAAATATGTGCGATCAAAAGAATCACTTAAATTCCACTCGTAATGATAGTAACTTGTGATTTCCATTCCTTAAATCCTTCGCTATAGATGTAACAAGAAGTTAAACTCGTTGGATTATTTAAAAGAGATCAAACAAATTGTGATTTCAATCATTTAAATCATTCATATCGATGTAACAACAAGTGAGACACATTAGATTAAATATAAGTGAGCAAACGAACCACTTGATTCTCATTCATTTCTTTTAAGCTTGTGATTTCAGTCTACTAAATGATTCAATATGGATGTAACAACAAGTTAGGCACATTCAATTAAATATGCGTCATCAAAAGCATCACTTAAACCAACTCGCATTGATAGGAACTTGTGATTTCATCTCTTAAATTGTTCCCTATGTATGTAACAAGAAGTTAAGCTCATTGCATTAGATACAAGGGATTAAACAAATGCATTGGTCTCATTTCTAACCATGTAAACTAGTGATTTTAGTCATTTTAATCATTCATTATAGACATTGTAACAAGCGAAACATATTACATTAACTATAAGTGATCAAGTGAATGAGTTGAATCTCCTTCATTTTCATACAAACTTGTGATTTCAGTTCACTAAATCAGTCAATGTGAATGTAACAATAAGTTAACCACTTTCAATTAAATATGTGTGATCAAATGAATCAACTCATTAGATATGTAACTACAAGTTTAACTCACTGGATTAACTGCAATGGATCAAACTAATACTTAGATCTCATTTGTATCTATATGAACTTGTGATCGCAATCATTTAAATCATTCATTTTAGATGTAATAACAAGTGAAACACCTTATATTTATTGTGATTGCACAATTGAATGACTTGAATCTCATTCATTTTCGTTTAAAATTGTGATTTCAATGTACTAAATCATTTAATATGGATTAACAACGTCTTATCCACATTCAAGTTAATATGCATGATCAAATGAATCAATAAAATCTCACTATTATTGATACAAACTTAGATTTCTTTCCCATAGATCATTCACTATTGATGTAGCCACAAGTTCAACCGATTGGATTAACTACAAGGGATCGAACTAATGCATAGATCCCACTTATATACATATGAACTTGTGATTTGAATCAATTAAATAATTCATTATAGATGTAATAACAAGTAAGACACATTAGATTAAATATCGATGAGCAAATCAATCACTTGAATCTCATTAATTTCTTTAAACTTGTGATTACAATCGACTAAATAATTCAATAAGGATGTTACAACAAGTAAAAAAAAAATCAATTAAATATGCGTGATCAAAAGAAACACTTAAATCCCACTCGTATTGAGGGAACTTGCGATTTCAATCCCTCAAATCGTTCGCCATAGATGTAACATGAAGTTAAACTCATTAGATTGGATACAAGGGATCGAACAAATGCATTGGTTCCTTTTGTATCCATATAAACTAGTGATTTTAATCTTTTAAACCATTCATTACAGACTTTATAACAAACGAAACATATTAGATTAACTACAAGAGATCATTTGAATGAGTTGAATCTCATTCATTTTCATACGAACCATTCAATGTGAATGCATCAACAAGTTAACCACTTTCAATTAAATATGTGTGATCAAATGAATGAATTAAATCTCTCGGGCATTGATACGAACTTATGATTTAAATCTATTCGATCATCAATAATTAGATATGTAACTACAAGTTCAACTCATTAGATTAACTGCAAGGGATCAAACTAATGCATAGATCCCATTTGTATCCACGTGAACTTGTGATTGCAATCACTTAAATCATTCATTATAGATGCAACAACAAGTGAAACACATTATATTTAGTGTGATTGAGCAAATGAATAACCTGAATCTCATTCAATTTCATTTAAACTTGTGATTTCAATCCACTACATCATTTTAATATGTATTAATAAAATGTTATACACATTTAATTTAATATGTGTGATCAAATGAATGAATTAAATCCCACTATTATTGACACAAACTTGTGATTTCTTTTCCTTAGATCATTCATCATAGATGATGTAACAACAAGTTCAACTAATTGGATTAACTACAAGGGGTGTAACTAAGGTAATGATCCCATTTACATACATATGAACTTGTGATTTCAATCATTAAAATCATTCATTATACATGTAATAACAAGTGAGACACATTAGATTAAATATGAGTGAGCAAATCAATCAGTTGAGTCTCATTCATTTTCTTTTAATCTTGTGATTTCAATTCACTATATCATTTAATATGGATGTAATAACAAGTTAAGCACATTGAATTAAATATGTGCGATCAAAAGAATCACTTAAATTCCACTCGTAATGATAGTAACTTGTGATTTCCATTCCTTAAATCCTTCGCTATAGATGTAACAAGAAGTTAAACTCGTTGGATTATTTAAAAGAGATCAAACAAATTGTGATTTCAATCATTTAAATCATTCATTATCGATGTAACAACAAGTGAGACACATTAGATTAAATATAAGTGAGCAAACGAACCACTTGATTCTCATTCATTTCTTTTAAGCTTGTGATTTCAGTCTACTAAATGATTCAATATGGATGTAACAACAAGTTAGGCACATTCAATTAAATATGCGTCATCAAAAGCATCACTTAAACCAACTCGCATTGATAGGAACTTGTGATTTCATCTCTTAAATTGTTCCCTATGTATGTAACAAGAAGTTAAGCTCATTGCATTAGATACAAGGGATTAAACAAATGCATTGGTCTCATTTCTAACCATGTAAACTAGTGATTTTAGTCATTTTAATCATTCATTATAGACATTGTAACAAGCGAAACATATTACATTAACTATAAGTGATCAAGTGAATGAGTTGAATCTCCTTCATTTTCATACAAACTTGTGATTTCAGTTCACTAAATCAGTCAATGTGAATGTAACAATAAGTTAACCACTTTCAATTAAATATGTGTGATCAAATGAATCAACTCATTAGATATGTAACTACAAGTTTAACTCACTGGATTAACTGCAATGGATCAAACTAATACTTAGATCTCATTTGTATCTATATGAACTTGTGATCGCAATCATTTAAATCATTCATTTTAGATGTAATAACAAGTGAAACACCTTATATTTATTGTGATTGCACAATTGAATGACTTGAATCTCATTCATTTTCGTTTAAAATTGTGATTTCAATGTACTAAATCATTTAATATGGATTAACAACGTCTTATCCACATTCAAGTTAATATGCATGATCAAATGAATCAATAAAATCTCACTATTATTGATACAAACTTAGGATTTCTTTCCCATAGATCATTCACTATTGATGTAGCCACAAGTTCAACCGATTGGATTAACTACAAGGGATCGAACTAATGCATAGATCCCACTTATATACATATGAACTTGTGATTTGAATCAATTAAATAATTCATTATAGATGTAATAACAAGTAAGACACATTAGATTAAATATCGATGAGCAAATCAATCACTTGAATCTCATTAATTTTCTTTTAAACTTGTGATTACAATCGACTAAATAATTCAATAAGGATGTTACAACAAGTAAAAAAAAATCAATTAAATATGCGTGATCAAAAGAAACACTTAAATCCCACTCGTATTGAGGGAACTTGCGATTTCAATCCCTCAAATCGTTCGCCATAGATGTAACATGAAGTTAAACTCATTAGATTGGATACAAGGGATCGAACAAATGCATTGGTTCCTTTTGTATCCATATAAACTAGTGATTTTAATCTTTTAAACCATTCATTACAGACTTTATAACAAACGAAACATATTAGATTAACTACAAGAGATCATTTGAATGAGTTGAATCTCATTCATTTTCATACGAACCATTCAATGTGAATGCATCAACAAGTTAACCACTTTCAATTAAATATGTGTGATCAAATGAATGAATTAAATCTCTCGGGCATTGATACGAACTTATGATTTAAATCTATTCGATCATCAATAATTAGATATGTAACTACAAGTTCAACTCATTAGATTAACTGCAAGGGATCAAACTAATGCATAGATCCCATTTGTATCCACGTGAACTTGTGATTGCAATCACTTAAATCATTCATTATAGATGCAACAACAAGTGAAACACATTATATTTAGTGTGATTGAGCAAATGAATAACCTGAATCTCATTCAATTTCATTTAAACTTGTGATTTCAATCCACTACATCATTTTAATATGTATTAATAAAATGTTATACACATTTAATTTAATATGTGTGATCAAATGAATGAATTAAATCCCACTATTATTGACACAAACTTGTGATTTCTTTTCCTTAGATCATTCATCATAGATGATGTAACAACAAGTTCAACTAATTGGATTAACTACAAGGGGTGTAACTAAGGTAATGATCCCATTTACATACATATGAACTTGTGATTTCAATCATTAAAATCATTCATTATACATGTAATAACAAGTGAGACACATTAGATTAAATATGAGTGAGCAAATCAATCAGTTGAGTCTCATTCATTTTCTTTTAATCTTGTGATTTCAATTCACTATATCATTTAATATGGATGTAATAACAAGTTAAGCACATTGAATTAAATATGTGCGATCAAAAGAATCACTTAAATTCCACTCGTAATGATAGTAACTTGTGATTTCCATTCCTTAAATCCTTCGCTATAGATGTAACAAGAAGTTAAACTCGTTGGATTATTTAAAAGAGATCAAACAAATTGTGATTTCAATCATTTAAATCATTCATATCGATGTAACAACAAGTGAGACACATTAGATTAAATATAAGTGAGCAAACGAACACTTGATTCTCATTCATTTTCTTTTAAGCTTGTGATTTCAGTCTACTAAATGATTCAATATGGATGTAACAACAAGTTAGGCACATTCAATTAAATATGCGTCATCAAAAGCATCACTTAAACCAACTCGCATTGATAGGAACTTGTGATTTCATCTCTTAAATTGTTCCCTATGTATGTAACAAGAAGTTAAGCTCATTGCATTAGATACAAGGGATTAAACAAATGCATTGGTCTCATTTCTAACCATGTAAACTAGTGATTTTAGTCATTTTAATCATTCATTATAGACATTGTAAC
Source organism: Nymphaea colorata (assembly GCF_008831285.2). Lineage (NCBI taxonomy): Eukaryota > Viridiplantae > Streptophyta > Magnoliopsida > Nymphaeales > Nymphaeaceae > Nymphaea > Nymphaea colorata. The sequence goes on along the minus strand of NW_022204557.1, from coordinate 14,966 downwards.
AAGCGAAACATATTACATTAACTATAAGTGATCAAGTGAATGAGTTGAATCTCCTTCATTTTCATACAAACTTGTGATTTCAGTTCACTAAATCAGTCAATGTGAATGTAACAATAAGTTAACCACTTTCAATTAAATATGTGTGATCAAATGAATCAACTCATTAGATATGTAACTACAAGTTTAACTCACTGGATTAACTGCAATGGATCAAACTAATACTTAGATCTCATTTGTATCTATATGAACTTGTGATCGCAATCATTTAAATCATTCATTTTAGATGTAATAACAAGTGAAACACCTTATATTTATTGTGATTGCACAATTGAATGACTTGAATCTCATTCATTTTCGTTTAAAATTGTGATTTCAATGTACTAAATCATTTAATATGGATTAACAACGTCTTATCCACATTCAAGTTAATATGCATGATCAAATGAATCAATAAAATCTCACTATTATTGATACAAACTTAGGATTTCTTTCCCATAGATCATTCACTATTGATGTAGCCACAAGTTCAACCGATTGGATTAACTACAAGGGATCGAACTAATGCATAGATCCCACTTATATACATATGAACTTGTGATTTGAATCAATTAAATAATTCATTATAGATGTAATAACAAGTAAGACACATTAGATTAAATATCGATGAGCAAATCAATCACTTGAATCTCATTAATTTTCTTTTAAACTTGTGATTACAATCGACTAAATAATTCAATAAGGATGTTACAACAAGTAAAAATCAAATCATCAAATCATGAACATACTAAATAATCAAAAGAAACAAAAAAAAAATAATAAATATGTGATCAAAAGAAACACTTAAATCCACTCGTATTGAGGGAACTTGCGATTTCAATCCCTCAAATCGTTCGCCATAGATGTAACATGAAGTTAAACTCATTAGATTGGATACAAGGGATCGAACAAATGCATTGGTTCCTTTTGTATCCATATAAACTAGTGATTTTAATCTTTTAAACCATTCATTACAGACTTTATAACAAACGAAACATATTAGATTAACTACAAGAGATCATTTGAATGAGTTGAATCTCATTCATTTTCATACGAACCATTCAATGTGAATGCATCAACAAGTTAACCACTTTCAATTAAATATGTGTGATCAAATGAATGAATTAAATCTCTCGGGCATTGATACGAACTTATGATTTAAATCTATTCGATCATCAATAATTAGATATGTAACTACAAGTTCAACTCATTAGATTAACTGCAAGGGATCAAACTAATGCATAGATCCCATTTGTATCCACGTGAACTTGTGATTGCAATCACTTAAATCATTCATTATAGATGCAACAACAAGTGAAACACATTATATTTAGTGTGATTGAGCAAATGAATAACCTGAATCTCATTCAATTTCATTTAAACTTGTGATTTCAATCCACTACATCATTTTAATATGTATTAATAAAATGTTATACACATTTAATTTAATATGTGTGATCAAATGAATGAATTAAATCCCACTATTATTGACACAAACTTGTGATTTCTTTTCCTTAGATCATTCATCATAGATGATGTAACAACAAGTTCAACTAATTGGATTAACTACAAGGGGTGTAACTAAGGTAATGATCCCATTTACATACATATGAACTTGTGATTTCAATCATTAAAATCATTCATTATACATGTAATAACAAGTGAGACACATTAGATTAAATATGAGTGAGCAAATCAATCAGTTGAGTCTCATTCATTTTCTTTTAATCTTGTGATTTCAATTCACTATATCATTTAATATGGATGTAATAACAAGTTAAGCACATTGAATTAAATATGTGCGATCAAAAGAATCACTTAAATTCCACTCGTAATGATAGTAACTTGTGATTTCCATTCCTTAAATCCTTCGCTATAGATGTAACAAGAAGTTAAACTCGTTGGATTATTTAAAAGAGATCAAACAAATTGTGATTTCAATCATTTAAATCATTCATTATCGATGTAACAACAAGTGAGACACATTAGATTAAATATAAGTGAGCAAACGAATCACTTGATTCTCATTCATTTTCTTTTAAGCTTGTGATTTCAGTCTACTAAATGATTCAATATGGATGTAACAACAAGTTAGGCACATTCAATTAAATATGCGTCATCAAAAGCATCACTTAAACCAACTCGCATTGATAGGAACTTGTGATTTCATCTCTTAAATTGTTCCCTATGTATGTAACAAGAAGTTAAGCTCATTGCATTAGATACAAGGGATTAAACAAATGCATTGGTCTCATTTCTAACCATGTAAACTAGTGATTTTAGTCATTTTAATCATTCATTATAGACATTGTAACAAGCGAAACATATTACATTAACTATAAGTGATCAAGTGAATGAGTTGAATCTCCTTCATTTTCATACAAACTTGTGATTTCAGTTCACTAAATCAGTCAATGTGAATGTAACAATAAGTTAACCACTTTCAATTAAATATGTGTGATCAAATGAATCAACTCATTAGATATGTAACTACAAGTTTAACTCACTGGATTAACTGCAATGGATCAAACTAATACTTAGATCTCATTTGTATCTATATGAACTTGTGATCGCAATCATTTAAATCATTCATTTTAGATGTAATAACAAGTGAAACACCTTATATTTATTGTGATTGCACAATTGAATGACTTGAATCTCATTCATTTTCGTTTAAAATTGTGATTTCAATGTACTAAATCATTTAATATGGATTAACAACGTCTTATCCACATTCAAGTTAATATGCATGATCAAATGAATCAATAAAATCTCACTATTATTGATACAAACTTAGGATTTCTTTCCCATAGATCATTCACTATTGATGTAGCCACAAGTTCAACCGATTGGATTAACTACAAGGATCGAACTAATGCATAGATCCCACTTATATACATATGAACTTGTGATTTGAATCAATTAAATAATTCATTATAGATGTAATAACAAGTAAGACACATTAGATTAAATATCGATGAGCAAATCAATCACTTGAATCTCATTAATTTTCTTTTAAACTTGTGATTACAATCGACTAAATAATTCAATAAGGATGTTACAACAAGTAAAAAAAAATCAATTAAATATGCGTGATCAAAAGAAACACTTAAATCCCACTCGTATTGAGGGAACTTGCGATTTCAATCCCTCAAATCGTTCGCCATAGATGTAACATGAAGTTAAACTCATTAGATTGGATACAAGGGATCGAACAAATGCATTGGTTCCTTTTGTATCCATATAAACTAGTGATTTTAATCTTTTAAACCATTCATTACAGACTTTATAACAAACGAAACATATTAGATTAACTACAAGAGATCATTTGAATGAGTTGAATCTCATTCATTTTCATACGAACCATTCAATGTGAATGCATCAACAAGTTAACCACTTTCAATTAAATATGTGTGATCAAATGAATGAATTAAATCTCTCGGGCATTGATACGAACTTATGATTTAAATCTATTCGATCATCAATAATTAGATATGTAACTACAAGTTCAACTCATTAGATTAACTGCAAGGGATCAAACTAATGCATAGATCCCATTTGTATCCACGTGAACTTGTGATTGCAATCACTTAAATCATTCATTATAGATGCAACAACAAGTGAAACACATTATATTTAGTGTGATTGAGCAAATGAATAACCTGAATCTCATTCAATTTCATTTAAACTTGTGATTTCAATCCACTACATCATTTTAATATGTATTAATAAAATGTTATACACATTTAATTTAATATGTGTGATCAAATGAATGAATTAAATCCCACTATTATTGACACAAACTTGTGATTTCTTTTCCTTAGATCATTCATCATAGATGATGTAACAACAAGTTCAACTAATTGGATTAACTACAAGGGGTGTAACTAAGGTAATGATCCCATTTACATACATATGAACTTGTGATTTCAATCATTAAAATCATTCATTATACATGTAATAACAAGTGAGACACATTAGATTAAATATGAGTGAGCAAATCAATCAGTTGAGTCTCATTCATTTTCTTTTAATCTTGTGATTTCAATTCACTATATCATTTAATATGGATGTAATAACAAGTTAAGCACATTGAATTAAATATGTGCGATCAAAAGAATCACTTAAATTCCACTCGTAATGATAGTAACTTGTGATTTCCATTCCTTAAATCCTTCGCTATAGATGTAACAAGAAGTTAAACTCGTTGGATTATTTAAAAGAGATCAAACAAATTGTGATTTCAATCATTTAAATCATTCATATCGATGTAACAACAAGTGAGACACATTAGATTAAATATAAGTGAGCAAACGAACCACTTGATTCTCATTCATTTTCTTTTAAGCTTGTGATTTCAGTCTACTAAATGATTCAATATGGATGTAACAACAAGTTAGGCACATTCAATTAAATATGCGTCATCAAAAGCATCACTTAAACCAACTCGCATTGATAGGAACTTGTGATTTCATCTCTTAAATTGTTCCCTATGTATGTAACAAGAAGTTAAGCTCATTGCATTAGATACAAGGGATTAAACAAATGCATTGGTCTCATTTCTAACCATGTAAACTAGTGATTTTAGTCATTTTAATCATTCATTATAGACATTGTAACAAGCGAAACATATTACATTAACTATAAGTGATCAAGTGAATGAGTTGAATCTCCTTCATTTTCATACAAACTTGTGATTTCAGTTCACTAAATCAGTCAATGTGAATGTAACAATAAGTTAACCACTTTCAATTAAATATGTGTGATCAAATGAATCAACTCATTAGATATGTAACTACAAGTTTAACTCATGGATTAACTGCAATGGATCAAACTAATACTTAGATCTCATTTGTATCTATATGAACTTGTGATCGCAATCATTTAAATCATTCATTTTAGATGTAATAACAAGTGAAACACCTTATATTTATTGTGATTGCACAATTGAATGACTTGAATCTCATTCATTTTCGTTTAAAATTGTGATTTCAATGTACTAAATCATTTAATATGGATTAACAACGTCTTATCCACATTCAAGTTAATATGCATGATCAAATGAATCAATAAAATCTCACTATTATTGATACAAACTTAGGATTTCTTTCCCATAGATCATTCACTATTGATGTAGCCACAAGTTCAACCGATTGGATTAACTACAAGGGATCGAACTAATGCATAGATCCCACTTATATACATATGAACTTGTGATTTGAATCAATTAAATAATTCATTATAGATGTAATAACAAGTAAGACACATTAGATTAAATATCGATGAGCAAATCAATCACTTGAATCTCATTAATTTTCTTTTAAACTTGTGATTACAATCGACTAAATAATTCAATAAGGATGTTACAACAAGTAAAAAAAAAATCAATTAAATATGCGTGATCAAAAGAAACACTTAAATCCCACTCGTATTGAGGGAACTTGCGATTTCAATCCCTCAAATCGTTCGCCATAGATGTAACATGAAGTTAAACTCATTAGATTGGATACAAGGGATCGAACAAATGCATTGGTTCCTTTTGTATCCATATAAACTAGTGATTTTAATCTTTTAAACCATTCATTACAGACTTTATAACAAACGAAACATATTAGATTAACTACAAGAGATCATTTGAATGAGTTGAATCTCATTCATTTTCATACGAACCATTCAATGTGAATGCATCAACAAGTTAACCACTTTCAATTAAATATGTGTGATCAAATGAATGAATTAAATCTCTCGGGCATTGATACGAACTTATGATTTAAATCTATTCGATCATCAATAATTAGATATGTAACTACAAGTTCAACTCATTAGATTAACTGCAAGGGATCAAACTAATGCATAGATCCCATTTGTATCCACGTGAACTTGTGATTGCAATCACTTAAATCATTCATTATAGATGCAACAACAAGTGAAACACATTATATTTAGTGTGATTGAGCAAATGAATAACCTGAATCTCATTCAATTTCATTTAAACTTGTGATTTCAATCCACTACATCATTTTAATATGTATTAATAAAATGTTATACACATTTAATTTAATATGTGTGATCAAATGAATGAATTAAATCCCACTATTATTGACACAAACTTGTGATTTCTTTTCCTTAGATCATTCATCATAGATGATGTAACAACAAGTTCAACTAATTGGATTAACTACAAGGGGTGTAACTAAGGTAATGATCCCATTTACATACATATGAACTTGTGATTTCAATCATTAAAATCATTCATTATACATGTAATAACAAGTGAGACACATTAGATTAAATATGAGTGAGCAAATCAATCAGTTGAGTCTCATTCATTTTCTTTTAATCTTGTGATTTCAATTCACTATATCATTTAATATGGATGTAATAACAAGTTAAGCACATTGAATTAAATATGTGCGATCAAAAGAATCACTTAAATTCCACTCGTAATGATAGTAACTTGTGATTTCCATTCCTTAAATCCTTCGCTATAGATGTAACAAGAAGTTAAACTCGTTGGATTATTTAAAAGAGATCAAACAAATTGTGATTTCAATCATTTAAATCATTCATATCGATGTAACAACAAGTGAGACACATTAGATTAAATATAAGTGAGCAAACGAACCACTTGATTCTCATTCATTTTCTTTTAAGCTTGTGATTTCAGTCTACTAAATGATTCAATATGGATGTAACAACAAGTTAGGCACATTCAATTAAATATGCGTCATCAAAAGCATCACTTAAACCAACTCGCATTGATAGGAACTTGTGATTTCATCTCTTAAATTGTTCCCTATGTATGTAACAAGAAGTTAAGCTCATTGCATTAGATACAAGGGATTAAACAAATGCATTGGTCTCATTTCTAACCATGTAAACTAGTGATTTTAGTCATTTTAATCATTCATTATAGACATTGTAACAAGCGAAACATATTACATTAACTATAAGTGATCAAGTGAATGAGTTGAATCTCCTTCATTTTCATACAAACTTGTGATTTCAGTTCACTAAATCAGTCAATGTGAATGTAACAATAAGTTAACCACTTTCAATTAAATATGTGTGATCAAATGAATCAACTCATTAGATATGTAACTACAAGTTTAACTCACTGGATTAACTGCAATGGATCAAACTAATACTTAGATCTCATTTGTATCTATATGAACTTGTGATCGCAATCATTTAAATCATTCATTTTAGATGTAATAACAAGTGAAACACCTTATATTTATTGTGATTGCACAATTGAATGACTTGAATCTCATTCATTTTCGTTTAAAATTGTGATTTCAATGTACTAAATCATTTAATATGGATTAACAACGTCTTATCCACATTCAAGTTAATATGCATGATCAAATGAATCAATAAAATCTCACTATTATTGATACAAACTTAGGATTTCTTTCCCATAGATCATTCACTATTGATGTAGCCACAAGTTCAACCGATTGGATTAACTACAAGGGATCGAACTAATGCATAGATCCCACTTATATACATATGAACTTGTGATTTGAATCAATTAAATAATTCATTATAGATGTAATAACAAGTAAGACACATTAGATTAAATATCGATGAGCAAATCAATCACTTGAATCTCATTAATTTTCTTTTAAACTTGTGATTACAATCGACTAAATAATTCAATAAGGATGTTACAACAAGTAAAAAAAAAATCAATTAAATATGCGTGATCAAAAGAAACACTTAAATCCCACTCGTATTGAGGGAACTTGCGATTTCAATCCCTCAAATCGTTCGCCATAGATGTAACATGAAGTTAAACTCATTAGATTGGATACAAGGGATCGAACAAATGCATTGGTTCCTTTTGTATCCATATAAACTAGTGATTTTAATCTTTTAAACCATTCATTACAGACTTTATAACAAACGAAACATATTAGATTAACTACAAGAGATCATTTGAATGAGTTGAATCTCATTCATTTTCATACGAACCATTCAATGTGAATGCATCAACAAGTTAACCACTTTCAATTAAATATGTGTGATCAAATGAATGAATTAAATCTCTCGGGCATTGATACGAACTTATGATTTAAATCTATTCGATCATCAATAATTAGATATGTAACTACAAGTTCAACTCATTAGATTAACTGCAAGGGATCAAACTAATGCATAGATCCCATTTGTATCCACGTGAACTTGTGATTGCAATCACTTAAATCATTCATTATAGATGCAACAACAAGTGAAACACATTATATTTAGTGTGATTGAGCAAATGAATAACCTGAATCTCATTCAATTTCATTTAAACTTGTGATTTCAATCCACTACATCATTTTAATATGTATTAATAAAATGTTATACACATTTAATTTAATATGTGTGATCAAATGAATGAATTAAATCCCACTATTATTGACACAAACTTGTGATTTCTTTTCCTTAGATCATTCATCATAGATGATGTAACAACAAGTTCAACTAATTGGATTAACTACAAGGGGTGTAACTAAGGTAATGATCCCATTTACATACATATGAACTTGTGATTTCAATCATTAAAATCATTCATTATACATGTAATAACAAGTGAGACACATTAGATTAAATATGAGTGAGCAAATCAATCAGTTGAGTCTCATTCATTTTCTTTTAATCTTGTGATTTCAATTCACTATATCATTTAATATGGATGTAATAACAAGTTAAGCACATTGAATTAAATATGTGCGATCAAAAGAATCACTTAAATTCCACTCGTAATGATAGTAACTTGTGATTTCCATTCCTTAAATCCTTCGCTATAGATGTAACAAGAAGTTAAACTCGTTGGATTATTTAAAAGAGATCAAACAAATTGTGATTTCAATCATTTAAATCATTCATATCGATGTAACAACAAGTGAGACACATTAGATTAAATATAAGTGAGCAAACGAACACTTGATTCTCATTCATTTTCTTTTAAGCTTGTGATTTCAGTCTACTAAATGATTCAATATGGATGTAACAACAAGTTAGGCACATTCAATTAAATATGCGTCATCAAAAGCATCACTTAAACCAACTCGCATTGATAGGAACTTGTGATTTCATCTCTTAAATTGTTCCCTATGTATGTAACAAGAAGTTAAGCTCATTGCATTAGATACAAGGGATTAAACAAATGCATTGGTCTCATTTCTAACCATGTAAACTAGTGATTTTAGTCATTTTAATCATTCATTATAGACATTGTAACAAGCGAAACATATTACATTAACTATAAGTGATCAAGTGAATGAGTTGAATCTCCTTCATTTTCATACAAACTTGTGATTTCAGTTCACTAAATCAGTCAATGTGAATGTAACAATAAGTTAACCACTTTCAATTAAATATGTGTGATCAAATGAATCAACTCATTAGATATGTAACTACAAGTTTAACTCACTGGATTAACTGCAATGGATCAAACTAATACTTAGATCTCATTTGTATCTATATGAACTTGTGATCGCAATCATTTAAATCATTCATTTTAGATGTAATAACAAGTGAAACACCTTATATTTATTGTGATTGCACAATTGAATGACTTGAATCTCATTCATTTTCGTTTAAAATTGTGATTTCAATGTACTAAATCATTTAATATGGATTAACAACGTCTTATCCACATTCAAGTTAATATGCATGATCAAATGAATCAATAAAATCTCACTATTATTGATACAAACTTAGATTTCTTTCCCATAGATCATTCACTATTGATGTAGCCACAAGTTCAACCGATTGGATTAACTACAAGGGATCGAACTAATGCATAGATCCCACTTATATACATATGAACTTGTGATTTGAATCAATTAAATAATTCATTATAGATGTAATAACAAGTAAGACACATTAGATTAAATATCGATGAGCAAATCAATCACTTGAATCTCATTAATTTTCTTTTAAACTTGTGATTACAATCGACTAAATAATTCAATAAGGATGTTACAACAAGTAAAAAAAAATCAATTAAATATGCGTGATCAAAAGAAACACTTAAATCCCACTCGTATTGAGGGAACTTGCGATTTCAATCCCTCAAATCGTTCGCCATAGATGTAACATGAAGTTAAACTCATTAGATTGGATACAAGGGATCGAACAAATGCATTGGTTCCTTTTGTATCCATATAAACTAGTGATTTTAATCTTTTAAACCATTCATTACAGACTTTATAACAAACGAAACATATTAGATTAACTACAAGAATCATTTGAATGAGTTGAATCTCATTCATTTTCATACGAACCATTCAATGTGAATGCATCAACAAGTTAACCACTTTCAATTAAATATGTGTGATCAAATGAATGAATTAAATCTCTCGGGCATTGATACGAACTTATGATTTAAATCTATTCGATCATCAATAATTAGATATGTAACTACAAGTTCAACTCATTAGATTAACTGCAAGGGATCAAACTAATGCATAGATCCCATTTGTATCCACGTGAACTTGTGATTGCAATCACTTAAATCATTCATTATAGATGCAAAACAAGTGAAACACATTATATTTAGTGTGATTGAGCAAATGAATAACTGAATCTCATTCAATTTCATTTAACTTGTGATTTCAATCACTAATCATTTAATATGTATTAATAAATGTTATACACATTAATTAATATGTGATCAAATGAATGAATTAAATCCACATTATGAACAAACTTGTGATTTCTTCCTTAATCATTCATATAGATAGTAACAAAAGTTAACTAATTGGATTAATAAATTAAAAGAGATCAAAACAAATTGTGATTTCAATCATTAAATCATTCATTATCATGTAACAACAAGTGAGACACATTAGATTAAATATAAGTGAGCAAACGAATCACTTGATTCTCATTCATTTCTTTTAAGCTTGTGATTTCAGTCTACTAAATGATTCAATATGGATGTAACAACAAGTTAGGCACATTCAATTAAATATGCGTCATCAAAAGCATCACTTAAACCAACTCGCATTGATAGGAACTTGTGATTTCATCTCTTAAATTGTTCCCTATGTATGTAACAAGAAGTTAAGCTCATTGCATTAGATACAAGGGATTAAACAAATGCATTGGTCTCATTTCTAACCATGTAAACTAGTGATTTTAGTCATTTTAATCATTCATTATAGACATTGTAACAAGCGAAACATATTACATTAACTATAAGTGATCAAGTGAATGAGTTGAATCTCCTTCATTTTCATACAAACTTGTGATTTCAGTTCACTAAATCAGTCAATGTGAATGTAACAATAAGTTAACCACTTTCAATTAAATATGTGTGATCAAATGAATCAACTCATTAGATATGTAACTACAAGTTTAACTCACTGGATTAACTGCAATGGATCAAACTAATACTTAGATCTCATTTGTATCTATATGAACTTGTGATCGCAATCATTTAAATCATTCATTTTAGATGTAATAACAAGTGAAACACCTTATATTTATTGTGATTGCACAATTGAATGACTTGAATCTCATTCATTTTCGTTTAAAATTGTGATTTCAATGTACTAAATCATTTAATATGGATTAACAACGTCTTATCCACATTCAAGTTAATATGCATGATCAAATGAATCAATAAAATCTCACTATTATTGATACAAACTTAGGATTTCTTTCCCATAGATCATTCACTATTGATGTAGCCACAAGTTCAACCGATTGGATTAACTACAAGGGATCGAACTAATGCATAGATCCCACTTATATACATATGAACTTGTGATTTGAATCAATTAAATAATTCATTATAGATGTAATAACAAGTAAGACACATTAGATTAAATATCGATGAGCAAATCAATCACTTGAATCTCATTAATTTTCTTTTAAACTTGTGATTACAATCGACTAAATAATTCAATAAGGATGTTACAACAAGTAAAAAAAAAATCAATTAAATATGCGTGATCAAAAGAAACACTTAAATCCCACTCGTATTGAGGGAACTTGCGATTTCAATCCCTCAAATCGTTCGCCATAGATGTAACATGAAGTTAAACTCATTAGATTGGATACAAGGGATCGAACAAATGCATTGGTTCCTTTTGTATCCATATAAACTAGTGATTTTAATCTTTTAAACCATTCATTACAGACTTTATAACAAACGAAACATATTAGATTAACTACAAGAGATCATTTGAATGAGTTGAATCTCATTCATTTTCATACGAACCATTCAATGTGAATGCATCAACAAGTTAACCACTTTCAATTAAATATGTGTGATCAAATGAATGAATTAAATCTCTCGGGCATTGATACGAACTTATGATTTAAATCTATTCGATCATCAATAATTAGATATGTAACTACAAGTTCAACTCATTAGATTAACTGCAAGGGATCAAACTAATGCATAGATCCCATTTGTATCCACGTGAACTTGTGATTGCAATCACTTAAATCATTCATTATAGATGCAACAACAAGTGAAACACATTATATTTAGTGTGATTGAGCAAATGAATAACCTGAATCTCATTCAATTTCATTTAAACTTGTGATTTCAATCCACTACATCATTTTAATATGTATTAATAAAATGTTATACACATTTAATTTAATATGTGTGATCAAATGAATGAATTAAATCCCACTATTATTGACACAAACTTGTGATTTCTTTTCCTTAGATCATTCATCATAGATGATGTAACAACAAGTTCAACTAATTGGATTAACTACAAGGGGTGTAACTAAGGTAATGATCCCATTTACATACATATGAACTTGTGATTTCAATCATTAAAATCATTCATTATACATGTAATAACAAGTGAGACACATTAGATTAAATATGAGTGAGCAAATCAATCAGTTGAGTCTCATTCATTTTCTTTTAATCTTGTGATTTCAATTCACTATATCATTTAATATGGATGTAATAACAAGTTAAGCACATTGAATTAAATATGTGCGATCAAAAGAATCACTTAAATTCCACTCGTAATGATAGTAACTTGTGATTTCCATTCCTTAAATCCTTCGCTATAGATGTAACAAGAAGTTAAACTCGTTGGATTATTTAAAAGAGATCAAACAAATTGTGATTTCAATCATTTAAATCATTCATTATCGATGTAACAACAAGTGAGACACATTAGATTAAATATAAGTGAGCAAACGAACCACTTGATTCTCATTCATTTTCTTTTAAGCTTGTGATTTCAGTCTACTAAATGATTCAATATGGATGTAACAACAAGTTAGGCACATTCAATTAAATATGCGTCATCAAAAGCATCACTTAAACCAACTCGCATTGATAGGAACTTGTGATTTCATCTCTTAAATTGTTCCCTATGTATGTAACAAGAAGTTAAGCTCATTGCATTAGATACAAGGGATTAAACAAATGCATTGGTCTCATTTCTAACCATGTAAACTAGTGATTTTAGTCATTTTAATCATTCATTATAGACATTGTAACAAGCGAAACATATTACATTAACTATAAGTGATCAAGTGAATGAGTTGAATCTCCTTCATTTTCATACAAACTTGTGATTTCAGTTCACTAAATCAGTCAATGTGAATGTAACAATAAGTTAACCACTTTCAATTAAATATGTGTGATCAAATGAATCAACTCATTAGATATGTAACTACAAGTTTAACTCACTGGATTAACTGCAATGGATCAAACTAATACTTAGATCTCATTTGTATCTATATGAACTTGTGATCGCAATCATTTAAATCATTCATTTTAGATGTAATAACAAGTGAAACACCTTATATTTATTGTGATTGCACAATTGAATGACTTGAATCTCATTCATTTTCGTTTAAAATTGTGATTTCAATGTACTAAATCATTTAATATGGATTAACAACGTCTTATCCACATTCAAGTTAATATGCATGATCAAATGAATCAATAAAATCTCACTATTATTGATACAAACTTAGTATTTCTTTCCCATAGATCATTCACTATTGATGTAGCCACAAGTTCAACCGATTGGATTAACTACAAGGGATCGAACTAATGCATAGATCCCACTTATATACATATGAACTTGTGATTTGAATCAATTAAATAATTCATTATAGATGTAATAACAAGTAAGACACATTAGATTAAATATCGATGAGCAAATCAATCACTTGAATCTCATTAATTTTCTTTTAAACTTGTGATTACAATCGACTAAATAATTCAATAAGGATGTTACAACAAGTAAAAAAAAATCAATTAAATATGCGTGATCAAAAGAAACACTTAAATCCCACTCGTATTGAGGGAACTTGCGATTTCAATCCCTCAAATCGTTCGCCATAGATGTAACATGAAGTTAAACTCATTAGATTGGATACAAGGGATCGAACAAATGCATTGGTTCCTTTTGTATCCATATAAACTAGTGATTTTAATCTTTTAAACCATTCATTACAGACTTTATAACAAACGAAACATATTAGATTAACTACAAGAATCATTTGAATGAGTTGAATCTCATTCATTTTCATACGAACCATTCAATGTGAATGCATCAACAAGTTAACCACTTTCAATTAAATATGTGTGATCAAATGAATGAATTAAATCTCTCGGGCATTGATACGAACTTATGATTTAAATCTATTCGATCATCAATAATTAGATATGTAACTACAAGTTCAACTCATTAGATTAACTGCAAGGGATCAAACTAATGCATAGATCCCATTTGTATCCACGTGAACTTGTGATTGCAATCACTTAAATCATTCATTATAGATGCAACACAAGTGAAACACATTATATTTAGTGTGATTGAGCAAATGAATAACCTGAATCTCATTCAATTTCATTTAAACTTGTGATTTCAATCACTACATCATTTTAAATGTATTAATAATGTTAACACATTTAATTTAATATGTGTTGATCAAAT
>NW_022204556.1:0-16290 GCF_008831285.2 Nymphaea colorata | reverse complement strand
TACAACTTTCAGATCCAAATTAAATCCCAAAATACTACTCTTAGATCCAAATTAAATCCAAAATACAATTTTCAGATCCAAATGAAATCCAAAATACTACTTTCGGATCCAATTAAATCCAAAATACTACTTTTCAAATCCAAAACCCAAGTTCAGATCCAAATCAATCATTTAAGATTAATTTGCCATTCCTTTGACCAAAAAACTCCTTTATAGTGTAACTTTAGTCTTTTTGGGTGGACAAGACTAATTTGCTATTCCTTTTGACCAAAAAACCTCTTTTTAGAGAGTAATTTTAGTCTTTTTGGGTGGACAAGACCCATTTGCCCTTCCTTTTGACAAAAACACCTCTTTTTTAAAGGGTAACTTTAGTCTTTTTGGGTGGGCAAGACCCATTTGCCCTTTCTTTTGACAAAAAACCTCCTTTTAGAGGGTAATTTTAGTCTTTTTGGAGCTTCACTCAAAGGGAATTTTCAAGTAAAGGTGTTTATCTTTCTTAAGTCATCTCTCATTAGAGGTATGTAATCATCATCCCTCTCATTTCTTTTTTTTTTCTTATCTTTATCTCCTCATGGTCAAAGGAGATAGCACTCAACCTCTTTTTAGAGACAAGAGGCTATGTTCAAGTGCACCGGGAGCATGAGAAGGTGAGATGATATTTTATTTTATGATTAAATCATGCTTCTTCCAAGTATTCTTATTGTTGTTATTTTCATTAACATGTTCTTATTATTATGCTATTCCTTTTTCTTGAACATAGTCTTGTTGATTGTTTTCATTTTCTCTTTCATCTTCATCTCCCCATGACCAAAGGAGATAGCACTCAACCTCTTTTAGAGACAAAAGGTTATGCTCAAGTGCACCGGGAGCATGAGAGATGAGATGATATTTTATTTTTATCATTAAATCATGCTATTTCAAGTATTCTTGTTGTTGTTGTTCTTTCCCTTCTATGAATATATTTTGGTTGTTATTATTATTTCATTTATTCAATATAGACTTGTTCTTGCTATTTTCTTTTCTCATTTTCATCTTCCCATGGCCAAAGGAATAACACTCAATCTCTTTTTAGAGACAAGAGGCTATGCTCAAGTGCATTGTGAGCATGAAAGATGAGAGGATCTTTCATTTCATGATTGAATCATGCTCTCCTTTATTAAATATAGTATTGTTTTTCTTCTACATTTTCTCCTCATCTTCATCTCCCCATGGCTAAAGGAGGTAACACTCAATCTCTTTTTAGAGACAAGAGGCTATACTCAAGTGAACTAGGAGCATAGAAAAATGAGTTGATCTTTCATTTTAATCATGTTCTTTATTTTCATGAATACATTCTTGTTGTTCTTTTCCTCTATTTCTTATTTCCCTATGGTCAAAGGAGATAGCTCTCAATCTCTATTTTAGAGTCAAGAGGCTATACTCAAGTGCACCGGGAACATGAGAATATGAGGTGACATTCATTTCATAGTTACATCATGTCGTCCCTTCTAATGAACCTTGCACTTTCTATCAATCTCTTTCTCTCTTTCATTTCTTGAATGTTGTCTATATATTATCCATGCATAGTTGCTTGGCTTGCTACTTATATGTGAATGTATGGTGAGAATGAGAGTGTGGTTTGGGGACTCTTTATTTTATATTAATTTTGAGGTTGAGACTTGTCCAACCGGGGATATACCCTCACGAAAATGTACATGTTAATATGCATTTACATGTCATTTTGCGCTAATTTTCTTCTTAATCATCCCATTAAGAACCCTAACGAATGTCTCGTTATGTTGCTTGTTTTCTTTCATACCCAACGGTGGAAGAAATATATCCCTTACAACAAACTAAATAATAACATTCTATGCTTATATAAATCCTATTTTCCAAAACATTTTCAAAAGGAACCTTCTAACATGGCCTTAGGGACTTAGCTTAAACTCTTGCATGAGTCCAAGCTCCCCTCCGGCCCACATTAAACTTGAAGTTGGTAATTTTAAGTTATTCCTTTATTTCTAATCTTATGAAGGTATGGATGTATATACATGTTATATACATCAATCCAACATGATGACCCCCCATCTTTCTCTCTCTATGCTTTCACTTTTCATTTTATAAATTTTCATATGTGCATGAATACGTATGTACATATGCTCCATTTCCTCTCTTTCAAATATTTATTCCTCTTTTCAAGACAAATATCTTCTCTTATAAAATTTTTCATGCCCATATATACGTATGATATTTTTCTTTTCCTCTAAAATCTCTCTTTTTCTTCAAATCAATACATCTTTTCCTCTTAAGCTTTCATATATGTGTATATGTTATGATATGTACATATGTATGCATGTCTTTTTCTATCTCTCTCTTTCTTTTCATAAGAGTGCTTTTATCTCTTGTATTCTTCTTAACATTCTCCTCTCACGAACTTTCTATTTACCAACTTCATGAAGACTACAAACCAAGTAATGACTCAATGTTGGAATCATGTTTGACAATCCCAATCCATTTTTAAAAACTTTTCCTTCATATATATGATATTTACAAAAACAAAAATCTTAGATGTATGTTGTGGTAGGAATGACTTTAGATGAATGTTGTGGTAGGAATGTTTTACATTCTTTCAATCATATAGGGTAAATGCATCCATGCATTCTCACCCACTTTATTTCACTTATGATCACAAGCACCTCTCCAAAAGAACTTAAGCAAGAAGGGATGGAGCTCTAGCTAGGTGGTAATCGAATTAGAGCAAAATCTCAAACCTACTTAAAGTCTTAAGAGAACACTAAAGTAATTTCAAAATGATTTCACAAGCTTCTCAAATGATATTTACTAGTTCCACTTTTTCCTCAAAATATTTCACATTTTCAAGCAACTCTTCAAGAACCTTTTCAAAAGTTTGAAACTTCAAACTTTCAATATTTTCTACACCGCATACAAGATCAAAAAGATGTTTAAGTTAAAACGAAATGCATCAATGATAAACATAGCCCTTGAGTTGATTACCCCCGGTAAAGGCGCCAGGAACGGTCGATCCTCGTACCGACGGGCGAGTCCCTTTCTTTCCTCTTTCAAAAGAAAAACCTCATTTTTCTGGAGCAGTCCAAAACCAACCAATATTTTGGATGCAAACAGATGGCGGCCTTGATGGGACCCGTCATCGTTTGGCTATGATTATAATTGATGCATTTTCACTAATTTGAACATCTCATATATTGCCAATGATAAAGCATGTCCCCTATTTTGACCTCGACCTCATTGGCATTTCATTGCATTGTTGGTGATTGTGATTGTTTTCTGCACATAGGACTAATTGAGAAAGGTCAATCATGTTCACACATATCTATGATCACATACCACTCTTCTCAATTTAGGAGTTGTTTGAAAACCATGTTTGCTTTTCTATTTTAATCTTCAAAGTTACGCAACATTGCATTAGAGACAACTCATTTTATATGATTTCTCGTATTTCAAAATTCCTCATACCTATTTGTCCCGGTCATCATGTTGCCGGGCTTGGTCTTTGGCAGTAGCACAAGACTAAGCCTTACAACTAGACCACACCTTGGGCGGGAAAACCCCCTCGTTAGTACCATGAGTGGTAATTTATGGTATATCGACGAGTGATCAAGAAGAAGTTGATAAACTCTACCCTTAGTTGCCTAAGGAAGAATCTATGCTCGTACTAAGTCATTTGGCTAAGGTATATAAGCATAACTTGATATCGAATTATCGTGACACAAAATTATCTCAATTAGGTTCTTATACCCAATTTTCTAAAAAAAAAAAAAAATTATTTCATGATAGATGTTGATGTGCGTGAAACCTTATGTGATGATTTGCAACCTCATTCCACACATCTACCTCATATTGTCTTTGTCAACCTAGTCAATGTTTTCCACTAATTCAATCTTTATCTTTTAGAGTCATCATTGAAGATGTATTCTTTCCAATATGGTGTCACATTCCCTTATGATCACATCCTCTTTGGGGAAGCCCGAATGGTCCACCTACATTTCTCTTGAGTCTAAACCTTTGGCTCCCGAATGGTATCGGACTTGGCATCCCACCTTCTCTCGAATGTTTCCTTCTTACTTTGAAGAATGTGGGCTAGAGATAGTGGCAGCTGGAGGAATGCAGTCAGTTGATGGAAATTTGGTACATGCAATCGCGAGCGTTGGAACCCAAGGACCTCCTCTTTTTGGTTTTCATGGGGAGAAATGACAATATTACTAGATGAATTTACCGAAATACTAGACCTCCCTACCCCAACTTGTGACCCAAATGATCTATTGGAAAAACAATTCCTTATAAACCCAACCAAGGTCAATGCAAATGACTTCATTGCTCACTTTACTGGACGAAAAACTTGGCCTTTAGTAGAAAACCGTGAAAATCAAAGCATCAACATGAAAAATTTGTATGAAGAATTTGGAACCTATGTTGAACCTTCTACCCTACCTCGAAAAGCCATAGGGAGAATTAAACATTGTATGATGCTCTGCACAGTAGGAGTGACCCTTTTTACCGATGGAAGTGACCTTTTAAATGTCCGTATTGCCCAACTTTTCCGAGTATGGGGCATAGAGGGACCCGACACTTGTCAGTAGTAATGATAGCGTTAGCCTTCCTTTACCGAGGACTCACCCGCTTTACCATTGGTGATATCGACTTTATAGAAGGATGCACATATGCTTTACAATTATGGTTCCTGAAGCATGCGGGACCCCAAGCCAGTCTATTCAGAAACACTGATGGATCATTGACAACCTTGAAGCAATACCGCGGTTTGATCGAGCAATTGAATGAAGGAGAGATCATTGGATTATTGTGATCGTCGACAGAGCCTACCCTGATACACTCACCATCATCATGGGCGTACCACACTCTTGGGCCTTTACTTCATAGTTGATTATTGTGCTGATAGATGTATGCGACAATTCTCTCAAAGGCAGAAGATGGTCTCTGTGCATGCACCAATTGGAGCTATTCTCGAATTCGACCTTAGTTCTTCTCAATGGATGGCATTGTTTGCAGTAGCTCGACAAGAATGGAAGACACAGATATCATACACTTGGTTCATAGGCCCAGTGGTGAAGAAGGAATATGCTGAGTGGTGGGATGCCAACCGACCACCATCCATCCTTCCCTAAAAGTTTTATGTTGTCAACTTTGTATTCCTTCTATCGTTGTCATCTTTATTAGTATCTTTGGATGTAACTTTTAAAACTTGTAATGCAATACGAACCTTCATTTTGTCATCATTTCCGTCCAATAACTCTATTTTCTTGTGTCATAAGGTGAATACTTGAAAGCCAACAAGATGGTTGAAACTAGATCGCAAGCTAAGCAAGCTCCTCAGAATGAGGCTTCATTTTTTGAACTTCAGCCAGAAACACTTGGCCTACCAGCAATCGAGCCAGAAGCTTACCATATGTTTCGTTTGTTCATGGAGCGATTCATGAAAGAGCAAGAAGAGCAAAAGGCCTTGATGGTTACTCCAGAACCCGAGAATGAAAAGGCTGCCAAGCAGAAAAGAAAGAAGAAGAAGAACAAGTCCTCTCCTACAGATCAGGATGAAGATTATTTGAGTTCGGATTCGGCAATTAGTAAGGAAGAAAAACCGAAACTACTTCCTCTCAAAAAGAAAAAAACAACAAAGAAAAGCAAAAAGGGAAAAGAAATTATGATAGAAAGCAGCTCACCTTGTCCTATCACCACTGAAAGTTCGGAAGAGAAGAACAAAAGGAAGAGAAAGTCTACCAAGAAAGGCAAAAAGACCAAGAAGTATATCCCTAGCAGTAGCTCAAACAGTGAGAGTTCTAAAGAAAAAGTAAAGGAGATCAAGGGCAAGAAGAAAAAGACCAAGCCAGAATTGGTCGAATCAAGTGACGATGAAAGTCCGACTAGGCGCACATTCTATGAAATGGAGACAAGAATGAACAATCTTGAGCTTAGGGGGAAGGGAAGCGTTCATATTCATGTGAGGACTACTACCTTGGCATTGAAGGGGACGAATACGTCAAAGGCTTGCCCAGAGAATTCATCAGATATGATAGAACCACTTGCCCACACGTTCATCTTTCAACCTTTTTCAATGATTGCTACAAAATTCGGACAAATAACAGAACTTTGTTCCGATATTTTTCAAGAAGTCTTGAAGGCATTGCCGCACAATGGTACAAAGAAAATGTCAATCCAATCGAGCTGAAGGAGTTTGACAAGTTGATTAACATGTTTGTTGAAAGATTTGAACAAAATACTCCCATGGCTCCAACCCTCAGTACCATTTGCAGTATTCATCAGAAATAGGAAGAAAAGGCTCGAGAATTCATCCAAAAATAGAGAATTCAATGCAATAAGATGAATGAGCCCATTTCTGAGACACAAGCCTTGTCACTCATCAGAAAAAATCTTGCCCAACCCTTGAAAAGTCTCATCCGCAATTCCCCGATCAAAACCTTTGCGGAGTTGATTGAACAAGCAAACTCGATACAAGAAGGAATTGAGGAAGGAGATTTTGATAGAATTATTGCTCCTAAGTACAAAGAAGATGAAAAGAAAGGAGGAAGGACACAGTTGCCCGCACACTTCATAGCCAATGCTGGCATTAGAAAGGACCATGGCAATAACTACAAGCATGACAAGGAAGTCAGTTTCAAGAAGAACACGCAGTTTCTCAAAGGCGACAATGAAAGGAAAAACAAACACCCAGGTTGGAGCTACGACCGAAAATTCACTCCTCTAAGCCAGTCTCGGGAGAAGATCCTGGAATACCTTCTCGCCAAAGGAACTATCGTCTTGCCAAAAGTATCAGAGCCTCCGAAAATGATGGGAGGAAATAAAGAAAAACTGTGCAAGTTTCATCGTACTCCTGGTCATGACACTGAGGATTGTATTGTCCTCAAAAATATTATTCAAGACTTCATCAACAAAGATCTCAAGATTTGTGATGATAGCACCCCTGAGATACTAAGGAATCCATTCCCTGACCACGGAAAGGCGGCAGAGACCATGATCACTACATGCACTCCACTTCCATACCATCCACAAGAGTACATTCGACCTTATATTGGAAGCAATTCACACAAAGTCATGGTGGTAGACCAAGGTAAGGAACCTCTACATTTCATTGCTATGATGAATGGCAGGATAGAAAGTTTGCCCAAGAAACTTCTCATGTTTCCGAAGACTTTTATCTTACAAGGCGACAAATCATCAAATGACTCCTCAGATGAAGATCCATGCTATTTGGACGTTCTCCCCTTGGAAGAGCGTATGGATGAGGGAGATTCGGTTCAAGCTTTTAAAAATCAGTCAATTACCTTCTCAGAAAAAGGCCTCTCAAAATGGGGATATTTCCATGAAGATGCACTTTACATCATTGTTCGGGTCAATGGGATGACGGTGCCACATGTTTTGATTGATGGAGGAAGTGGTCTGAATATTTGTCCTGATCTCACAGCTAAAACATTGGGGTTTCGTGAAGACAAATATCGCTCAAATGATATCAAGATCTATGGATATGATGGCCGAAGCATAAACAGCAAAGGTACTCTCGATATGAACGTGACCTTCAAAAATACTAGCCATCACATTGTGTTCCACGTGGTAGATGTGCCACCATCATAAAACTTACTTTTAGGACGACCCTGAGTCCACCAAATACGATGAGTCCCATCCACTCTTCATAAATGCCTAATGGAATTTTGGTACATCAGTCATCACTATACGTGCTGAGGATGCAACTGAAAGGCTGGTGCAACCAATACTCCCTAGGCCAATTGATCTGGTGGATGTACCGAGCATAAGAACAACAAAGGACAGACCTTTGGAAGAATGGATACAGAACATGGAGATAGGGGAACCATCCAGGAATGCTTATACTATTTCAAACAATCGTGCAAGTTACTGAGAACACCCATTGTATGTTCATTTCATGAAAAACCCTAAGGGTTTTCAATTGCTTCTGAAAAGCGGCTACCGTCCATTCACTGGCCTCAGAAACAATGAAGATGACATCTTGCAGCCGATTGGCATCCCTTTTCAGATGAACACGAGAGGACTGAGATATCATGAAGGAATTTGAAGATCTTGGGGGCTAATAGTATTCACTTTTATTTCAAATCCTCCCATGAATTTTGTAATTTTTAAACATCTTTTTGTCTGGTCTCATGAAGGGACCCATTCTATGAACTAAGAACTATTTTTATATGCAATGCAAGTAATCCTTTGTTATCAATTTTAATTTCGTCCAACTCTTTCATTTATCCTTTTTACAGGATGTCAGAACTCAATATGTCTCAGTTTATTCTTTTTCCACGGAAGTTTTCCCAGAAAGCATTTATCGAACAAGTAGTCGGTGAAAGGGATTCTATGACAATACCCGAGTCAGAATTACCAGAATTCACTCAGATTCAAAAACAAGAACATCCCTCATCCTTGGTTAATGATCCAATTGAAGAAATTAATATTGGAACCAGTGAAGATCCTAAAATTCTTCAAATTGGCACCAGTTTGTCAGTGGATGAGAAAAAAAGATTGGTAGACTTTCTTATAAGTAACCAAGAAGCTTTTGCTTGGACTTATGAAGATATGCCAGGCTTAGACCCCCAGTTGGTCGAACATCGTTTGCCATTAAATCCTAACTGCAAGCCGATTAAACAAAAATTGCGTAAGCTTGACCTTCGACTAGAAGGCCCTGTAAAAGAAGGACCAGAGGACTTGCTAAAGGCAAAATTCATTCGTGCCATTGATTACCCCGAATGGTTGGCGAACATCGTGGTGGTCCCTAAGAAAAATGGTAAAGTCAGGTTGTGCATTGACTTTCGAGACTTGAACAAAGCCACATCAAAGGATGATTATCCTCTTCCAAACATTGATCTGTTGGTAGACAGTACTGCGGGCCATGCAATGTTTTCTTTCATGGATGGATATTCGGTATATAATCAGATCAAATTAGCAGTCAAAGATCAACCTAAGACCGCTTTTACTACACCCTGGGGCACTTTTTGTTACACGGTAATGCCATTTGGGTTGAAGAATGCTAGAGCAACCTATCAAAGAGCCATGGCCGCCATCTTCCATGATTAGATGCATAAA
Source organism: Nymphaea colorata (assembly GCF_008831285.2). Taxonomy (NCBI): domain Eukaryota; kingdom Viridiplantae; phylum Streptophyta; class Magnoliopsida; order Nymphaeales; family Nymphaeaceae; genus Nymphaea; species Nymphaea colorata. Next base: position 7,200 of record NW_022204556.1, on the reverse strand, counting down.
ATCATGGATGCATATATCGATGACATATTGATCAAATCCAAGACAAGAGAAGATCACATTGAAACTCTTGCCCAAGTATTCGAGAGGCTTTTACAGTACAAGCTTCGCCTGAATCCTCAAAAATGTGTGTTTGGGGTTGAGTCAGGCAAACTGTTGGGTTTCATGATCAGTAAGAAGGGAATTGAAATGGATCTTACTAAAGCTAAGGCAATAATCGATATGACACCACCTACCAATATCAGGGAGTTGCGAAGCTTGCAAGGACGAATCCAATCCATTAGACGATTCATTTCCAATCTGGCCATGAGATGCGAGCCATTCAACCAGCTGCTGAGGAAATGTGTCAAGTTTGAATGGGGTTTTGAATGCCAACAGTCATTTGAAAGGATCAAGAAATACCTTCTAAATCCACCAATTCTAAAACCACCAACGTTGGGTAGACCATTGCTGCTTTACATCACAGTGAATGAGTCAGCATGTGGCGGCTTTTTGGCACAATACGAGGAAGGAAGTCGCATCGAACATGCAATCTATTATATTAGCAAGACTTTTGTTCAGTACGAAAAGAAGTACTCTCCAATAGAGAAAACTTGTCTGGCATTGGTTTGGATGTGTCAGAAGTTGAGACATTATTTATTAGCTTGTGAGGTTAAGATACTCTCCAAACTAAATCCTCTCAAGTACATCTTGGAACAACCATTCCTTAATGGGCGTATCGCCAAATGGCAAGTTCTGTTGATGCAATTTGATCTTGAATATGTGTCTCAAAAGTCAATCAAAGGACAAGCAATTGTGGATCAGTTAGCAGACTTCCCTCAGTACGCAGAAATCAGAACAAATGATGAGTTTCAGATAAACATGTACTAAGATTGGAAACGGTTCCGACATGGAAGATGTATTTTGATGGGTCCAGAAATGTGATGGGAGCAGGCATAGGCATCTTACTCATCACTCCAGAAAGCGAAATGATCCCGTACTCTTTGAAACTTGATTTTCCATGTACCCATAACATGGCTGAATATGAAGCCCTCATACAAGGACTTCGTTCTTTATTGAGTTTTCAAGTGAAAAGAGTGCATGCCTTCGGCGACTCTCAGCTTATTATAAACCAAGTGAATGGAAAATGGAAAGTCAAAGATGAAAAGTTGGTGTCATATCAAGAAATTGTTACCTCCTTAATCTGTCAATTCGAAGAAGTACAATTGGCTCACGTAAATAGAAAAGGTAACCCTATTGCGGATGGCCTCGCGAGCTTAGGATCGACCATCACTTTTCGAACCAATGAAGCAATCCATTCTTTTGAGATCGGAAGATTAGAACACCCTGCCTTTGAAACGATGGCGCATGTTCATCATATCCAAGGGGGAATACGCCTTGGTACCATGACATCAAAAGGTACATTGAAAGTGGAGAATTCTCGGCTGAAATGCTTAAAAATGAACAAAAAGCAATACAACGTATGTCTGCGAGGTACTTTATCCTAGCAGGGGTATTATACAGACGTGGATTTAGCACTGAATACTCTCGGTGCCTTGACGAAGATGAGGCAAAGGAAGTAATCGAAGAATCACATCGAAGAGATTGTGGAGGCCATGTTGGTTACCAAACCCTCACCAAACAAATAATTCGAGCAGGGTATTATTGGCCTACCATGCAAAAAGATTATCACGAATTTGTCAAAAGATGCAAAGAATGCCAACTGCATGCTCCAGTGATTCATGCCCCAGCCTCTCACTTGCATTCTGTGACATCTCCTTAGCCATTTTCAATGTGGGCCTTTGACGTAGTCGGACCGATATCCCCTGCAGCTTCTAACGGCCATAAGTATTTTCTTGCTGCAACGGATTATTTTACCAAGTGGGTAGAAGTCGTCACACTCAGAACAGTGGAAGGACGTCATGTAGTGTCCTTCATTCACAAAAATCTTCTTTGCAGATTTGGAGTCCCTCATGATATAGTATCAGACAACAGAACTCATTTCAAGAATGAAAAGATGAGGCAATTGTGCAGCAAGTACCATATCACGCTTCATTTTTCAGCTCCTTATTATCCCCAAGGCAATGGACAAGCAGAGGCTACCAACAAGATCCTGATCTGCATCTTGGAACGGACAGTAGAAACTGGAAGAGATTGGCATGAAAAGATGCACAACGCTCTATGGGCATATCACACCACTATGAGAACTCCAACAAATGCCACTCCAGCAGAGCTAGTCTATGGAACAGAAGTGGTTCTACCATTACATGTGTTGAAACCTGCTTTGAAGTTCGCTTCTCTCATAGAGCTCCCTCTGACTCAATATCAGCAGAAAAGGCTAATGCAGCTCGATTTGCTAAATGAAAAGAGGCTAAAAGTGGCTGAACATGCTGAAGCTTATCGCCAAAGGGTAGCCAGACAATTTGCCAAGTCAGTTATCGAGAGACAGTTCAAAGTGAATGATTCGGTCCTACGATCTGCAGTGTACATGAGAGGGCGACCACGAGGCAAGTGGGCACCAAATTGGGAAGACCCATATGTCATTAAGGAAGCTTTGCCCCACAATTCATACCGACTAATTGATGCTGATGGGGTGGAACTTGCCGATTCTGTTAATGCCCTTCACCTCAAGAAATTTTATGTCTAGTTCTCTTGTATTCATTTTCCAATCAATGTCAAACATTTGTGTTTCCACATCGACTATTCAATCTTGATTCTTCCCAGTCGTAAAACATGACAATTACACTGGGGCATTTTTTTTTTTATTATTATCGCTCAGGGCTTGAGAGCAACCCGTGCAGGTAAAGGGTTAAACCTGCAATATGAGGGCAACCCATGCAGGCAAGGGGTTAAACCTGCAATGCTAGCCAAAGCAACCCATGCATGCAAAGGGGTTAAACCTGTGCTACAAGCCAAAGCAACCCACACAGTTAAAGGGTTTAACTTGTGATGCAAGTCAAGGCAACCCATTCAAGGGGGTTAAACATGAATTTGAAATCGGCAAACCCATGCAGGTAAGGGGTTAAACCTGCAATTTAAGCTCAAACAACCCATTCAGGTAAGGGGTAAAGCCTGAAACATCTCTATGAAAATGTCTTGTTTGAAAAATTTGTGGCGTTTATCTTTGTCACTAAGCACGGCTAACACCAGCTTATTAACAAAGAGGGGCATCTGTAATCACCCCAAATTTTTCTAAAGGACTATGATGTTTTATCCAAGTGCGAAATTCAAATTTAGGCACAAGATTCAAATCCAAAATACAACTCTTATATCCAAATTAAATCCAAAATACAACTTTCAGATCCAAATTAAATCCAAAATACTACTCTTAGATCCAAATTAAATCTAAAATACAACTTTCAGATCCAAATGAAATCCAAAATACTACTTTCAGATCCAAATTAAATCCAAAATACTACTTTTAGATCTAAATCAATCATTTAAGACTAATTTGCCATTCCTTTTGACCAAAAAACCTCCTTTTAGAGGGTAACTTTAGTCTTTTTGGGTGGACAAGACTAATTTGTCATTCCTTTTGACCAAAAAACCTCCTTTTAGAGGGTAATTTTAGTCTTTTTGGGTGGACAATACCCATTTGCCCTTCCTTTTGACAAAAACACCTCCTTTTAGAGGGTAACTTTAGTCTTTTTGGGTGGGCAAGACCCATTTGCCCTTTCTTTTGACAAAAAACCTCCTTTTAGAGGGTAATTTTAGTCTTTTTAGGTAGACAAGACTCATTTGTCCTTCCTTTTGACCAAAAAATCTCCTTTTGGAGGGTGATTTTAGACTTTTTAGCTCAAAAAAATCAAATTTTGGGTTTTGGCTCCAAAATCCTCTATAAATACCCCCCATATCCTCCCTCTTGGGCAAGATTGGTCCTTGAGAGAAACTCTAGTGTATTCTCACTTGAAGACTTAGAGTTCCTCTTGAGCTCTCTCTCTCTCCCTCTTCCTCTCTCTATTTCTCTCTCTAACTTGGAGCAAGCTACAACCCTCTTGGAGGCATCATATTGGAGCTTCACTCAAAAGGAATTTTCAAGTAAATGTGTTTATCTTCCTTAGGTCATCTCTTGTTATAGGTATGTAATCATCATCCCTTACATTTCTTTTTTTTTCTTATCTTCATCTTCTCATGGTCAAAGGAGATAACACTCAACCTCTTTTTAGAGATAAAAGGCTATGCTCAAGTGCACCAGGAGCATGAGAAGATGAGATGATATTTTATTTTATGATTAAATCATGCTTCTTTCAAGTATTCTTATTGTTGTTATTTTTCATTAACATATTCTTATTATTATGCTATTCCTTTTTCTTGAACATAGTCTTGTTAATTATTTCATTTTCTCTTCTCATCTTCATCTTCCCATGGCCAAAGGAGATAGCACTCAACCTCTTTTTAGAGACAAGAGGCTATACTCAAGTGCACCGGGAACATGAGAAGATGAGATGATATTTTATTTTATGATTAAATCATGCTCTTTTCAAGTATTCTTGTTGTTGTTGTTCTTTCCCTTCATGAATATATTCTCGTTGTTATTATTATTTCCTTTCTTCAATATAGACTTGTTCTTGTTATTTTCTTTTCTCATCTTCATCTTCCCATGGCCAAAGGAGATAGCACTCAATCTCTTTTTAGAGATAAGAGGCTATGCTCAAGTGCATTGGGAGCATAAAATGATGAGAGGATCTTTTATTTCATGATTGAATCATGCTCTCATTTATTAAATATAGTATTGTTTTTCTTTCTACATTTTCTCCTCATATTCATCTCCCCATGGCTAAAGGAGGTAGCACTCAATCTCTTTTTAGAGACAAGAGGCTATACTCAAGTGCACCGGGAGCATGGAAAGATGAGTTGATCTTTCATTTTAATCATGTTCTTTCTTTTCATGAATACATTCTTGTTGTTCTTTTGCTTCCTCTTATTTTCCTCTATTTCTTATTTTCCTATGGTCAAAGGAGATAGCTCTCAATCTCTATTTTAGAGTCAAGAGGCTATACTCAAGTGCACCGGGAACATGAGAATATGAGGTGACATATTATTTCATAGTTACATCATGTCGTCCCTTCTAATTGAACCTTGCACTTTCAATCATCTTCTTTCTCTCTTTCCTTCCTTGAATGTTGTCTATATATTATCCATGCATAGTTGCTTGGCTTGCTACTTATATGTGAATGTATGGTGAAAATGAGAGTGTGGTTTGGGGACTCTTTATTTTATATTAATTTTTGATGTTGAGACTTGTCCAATCCGGGATATACCCTCACGAAAATGTACATGTTAATATGCATTTGCATGTCATTTTGCGCTAATTTTCTTCTTAATCATCCCATTAGGAACCCTAACGAGTGTCTCGTTATGTTGCTTGTTTTCTTCCATACCCAACGGTGGAAGAAATATATCCCTTACAACAAACTAAATAATAACATTCTATGCTTATATAAATCCTATTTTCCAAAACATTTTCAAAAGGAACCTTCTAACATGGCCTTAGGGACTTAGCTTAAACTCTTGCATGAGTCCAAGCTCCCCTCCGGCCCACATTAAACTTAAAGTTGGTAATTTTAAGTTATTCCTTTATTTCTAATCTTGTGAAGGTATGGATGTATATACATGTTATATACATCAATGCCAACATGATGACCCCCCATCTTTCTCTCTCTATGCTTTCACTTTTCATTTTATAAATTTTCATATGTGCATGAATACGTATGTACATGTGCTCAATTTCCTCTCTTTCAAATATTTATTCCTCTTTTCAAGACAAATATCTTCTCTTATAAAATTTTTCATACCCATATATACGTATGATATTTTTCTTTTCCTCTAAAATCTCTCTTTTTCTTCAAATCAATACATCTTTTCCTCTTAAGCTTTCATATATGTGTATATGTTATGATATGTACATATGTATGCATGTCTTTTTCTATCTCTCTCTTTCTTTTCATAAGAGTGCTTTTATCTCTTGTATTCTTCTTAACATTCTCCTCTCACGAACTTTCTATTTACCAACTTCATTAAGACCACAAACCAAGTAATGACTCAATGTTGGAATCATGTTTGACAATCCCAATCCATTTTCAAAAACTTTTCCTTCATATATATGATATTTACAAAAACAAAAATCTTAGATGTATGTTGTGGTAGGAATGACTTTAGATGAATGTTGTGGTAGGAATGTTTTATATTCTTTCAATCATATAGGGTAAATGCATCCATGCATTCTCACCCACTTTATTTCACTTATGATCACAAGCACCTCTCCAAAAGAACTTAAGCAAGAAGGGATGGAGCTCTAGCTAGGTGGTAATCGAATTAGAGCAAAATCTCAAACCTACTTAAAGTCTTAAGAGAACACTAAAGTAATTTCAAAATGATTTCACAAGCTTCTCAAATGATATTTACTAGTTCCACTTTTTCCTCAAAACATTTCACATTTTCAAGCAACTCTTCAAGAACCTTTTCAAAAATTTGAAACTTCAAACTTTCAATATTTTCTACACTGCATACAAGATCAAAAAGATGTTTAAGTTAAAATGAAATGCATCAATGATAAACATAGCCATTGGGTTGATTACCCTCGGTAAAGGCACCGGGAACAGTCGATCCTCGTACCGACGGACGAGTCCCTTTCTTTCCTCTTTCAAAACAAAAACCTCATTTTTCTGGAGCACTCCAAAACCAACCAATATTTTGGGATGCAAACAGTGGGACACAGGTACAAGTGAGGTTACCCACCCAAGTTTCAGCCTACTACAGGATTAAGAAGATATGAGGCAAGTACAAGCATGATCGATACATAAAATCCCCATTCACTCAAGCATTCATCCATACAAATCATCCTGTCATACATGCTTAAGCGGCCAATCCATTTCTCAAAACCCTTAGGTGGTCAAGCAACTCATGACTGTCGTTGGCATTTGTGCCTTGAGGAACTGTAGACGATTGCCAAAGGCTGAAGGCTGGGTTCAAAACAAAAAGCACCCACCCTACTTCTATAGGGTGTTTAAACATTACCTACCAAGGCTAGCTCGATGTCTAATTCAGCAAGGACCAGAGATGAGATCCGGCAGCCAAGGCTGCTCCTCAGTATCGCAGCACTCTTCACGCCTGGTCTAGTTGGCTCCAAGTGAACTCGAGCCCTGGCACTATGGTCAAGCTGGCATGGACTTCTTCTTTACTTGGGTAGGGACACTTCATCCCTGAGGGACCCAAAGAGATGAG
>NW_022204555.1:5000-10000 GCF_008831285.2 Nymphaea colorata | reverse complement strand
GTGATTAATCAAGGGGAAAGTGGGTGACTCGTAAGAGACCCTTTGAAACTGGTTTCCACCGTGGGAATGAAGAGATCACTGGCTGGAAATCCAGCAAACTCCTCCTCCTTAAGCCGAACCCAGAGACAAAGAGCAACAACGTCGTTGCACCCTCTTTCTTCCTCGTTAAGGACGCTTACCGCTTGATCTCGAAGGATGGATGGTTGTCTTCTTCTTTCTAGTCACCTAGATCAATGAAGACCTGCCCTGTTGGAGTCGTGGCCCTTAACCTTGCTGGTGGAGAAGCTCGGTTGCACCATGGACGCCTTGGATTGAAGTGGGGAAAAACCGGGAGGAAGAGCTACCTTGCGCCTTGCACTTGGAGACTCCCAAAGCCGATCAACCTTTGGCCGAGTGGAGGAGAAGAGCAAAGAAACCAAGGAGAAGAAGATGAAGCCGCGGGTTGAAAGTCTTGTCCTCGTGGTATTGCAGCAATGGCTGCTGTTCTAGCTAAACTACAGATCTACCGTAGAGAGAATAAGGCATGGAGAAGAAGATTGCGCCTAGAGGAGAAGAGAGAATTCGGGAGAGGAGAGAGAAGCTAATTCTACTAATTACTTAATTTCCTTCCAAATTCAATCAATGCATAATCCTCCCTTTTCTTTTCTCAAAACAAAGGAGTACAATGTATTAATAGTGCTGAATCAAAAGTGGATCTAAACATGTGATCCAACCCTCAAAAACGGAATCCAAAACGGAATTGAATCCAAAGCAAATGCGCACACTAAAACTTAACTAAAAACGCATAAAACACTCTCGAGACTTAAAGTCTTATTCCTAGAGCCGGTCCTCCTCTAGCCCGCGTGTGCTTGGACTCGACTTGGACCATGAATTGCCTAGGCTCGCCCTAGGCTGACCCTAAGTGACAGGGTTTAGCGAAGACCTAGGCTGGACTAGACCGGACTTGGACTCAACCCACCGCCTTGGTATTCAAGAGCCTTGCTTAGAGTCGTTGCCTCTCCTCCCGCTCCTCCCTCGGCTTCGATTCTAAGCTGACCATGATCAGTTTGTAAGGTCTGCACCTGCTGTACTGCGTCTCCTATTCCTCCTTCTTGACCCGTTCTTGGGTCAACACGGCCAAGAAGGGCCTGATTCCTCATGAAGGGCAGCCTTGCTTCGCCCGCTTTGGCTGCTCTTAACCTCATTAGTGGCTGCTCTCGGCCAAGTCGAAGGTTGACCCGTATCAGATCCACCCTCCTGAAATGGAGCTTGTCCCCAAGCTCTTAACGAAGATTTCTTTTGGTGAACCTGCTCACAGCCACTCTCTTCCTTCCGTTTCCTCTTTGGTCCATAGTCTCTAGGTAGCACCTTTAAGGAGTTTCTCAAGTAGACAAAACACCTTCTCGGGCCTCTAGAGTAAACCTTGGTAATCACCCGAGTCATTTCATTACTTCGATTCATTCGGCTGAGTCGCGATTGCCCTGGACCATAGTCACGAGGCAGGTGCCCGATATATATACCATGCTGCCCTTGCAGCTGTTTGCTCTTTTCTGTGCCCTCAAACTGTGGGGTGACCTTGCCACGATCGTGGGCTTGCCACAGCCTGCGGCCCGTTCGTGGAGCTTGTTGCTCCACTATGCTCAGTGCTCGTTCTTTATCCTTTGCTATAGCCCGAGGTGCCATTACTGTGTTTCTTCCTTCAGAGTCTTGGGCTAAGGGTGACTCTGTCGTGCATGTTCCAAGTGGGCTGAAAGGATTCCACAACTCTCGGCTGCAATTTGGAGAGTCTGGAAACTGATAAGCTCTCCATCGCTCTGGGTAAAGCTTTTCACTGTAGTGCCCCAGAGTCGTTTTGTTGAATGGGTGATGACCACCCTCCTTAGGATGTATCTGACTTTGGGGAGAGACTAAGGCGGCCCGTGAGTACCCTTCGACTTTGCATTGTTCTGAATGTGCCCTAAGGGTTACTCGATCTACCTCATTGTAGTGGTTTTTCTCTGGGTTGATATTCGGGTAGATGCCTGTACTATCAAGCTGGTTCTCTGAGCTGCTCATGTCATCACTTTCTGACTCGGGGAGGATTCCATTTGATGTGGCCAAAATTTCTTCCTCTAACAATTCCTGGATAGTGGGCGGCTTAGTTCTTTGCCCGAGTCCAAGTTTGCTAGGGCTCTTCTTTTGCCTTTGGTAAGTGGCGACCTCTTCAGATTCTGTTCGGATCATCCCACAAACTTGGCTCTCTTGTGGTTGTCGTGGAATTTCATTCATTAATACTTGGGTCGCCCATTGTTGGAGCTTCGTTCGTGCCTTTGGACAAGAAGACTTTGAGAGATTCAAATTCATACCACCCTCCTGAGATTCTATGTTATCTTGGGCAGGAAGAGAAGGTGGTTGCATACTCTTGTCCTTGGTGGGATGCCCTACTTCTTCCATTTCCATGGGGGCATCTCCGGAGTTGGATCCTATGCTCTCATTGTCGAGGGGCCCGTTTCCATCTAGAATGAGTTCTTCCTGTAATTGGTACCTGACTAATTCCATTGTATCATTAGGAAGTATGTGCTCAAGGGGTTCAAGCTCATAAGGTTCTTCTCCTTTTTCTCTTGTGGGTGGAGCTTGACACCTTAAAGACTCATCCTGTTTTTGGCCCGGTATGGATGTCGAACTGGATCCCTGCATTTCATTCTTAAGCTGATCTTCTTGTGATACTAACTGGATCACACTAGGTGCGGGTTCCTCACTTAGATCGAAATCCTGACATAGGAGATCAATCTCGTCCAAAATTTCCTGGGTGGTCCATGATGCGATTGTCTCAACATCCTTGGTATTATGCACCGCCTTACCAAGAGGTAATGTGTCGAGATTGTCTTTGCTTTCACACCCCTTTGATAGATCTCGACTCATTGCTTCAGCATCCACTTTGGGCTTTATCGTGCCCTCCCTCTCAACCTTTTCTTCTGCTGGCTTTGGTTGGATGCCTGGTTTAGTCTCTTTTGGATGGGCTATGACCTTATAAGTAGAAATGGCATTCTGTGTAGTCATAGTTTGTGTTTCTCCTTGAAGAGGTCCGGGCTTGGGAAGGAGACCTTTATTTGAATAGATCCTCCTATAAGTTTGAGCATTGCCCGTTTTTCGTGGAAGAGGTTGCGGCTTTACATGATTTCCTCTTTCATTAGTAGGGGTCAAGGCTTTCAACATTTCCTTGATTTCCTTGAGTGTTTGATCATACTTCTCCCACTCGTGACTCGTATGATGCATTTCTTTCTCTTTGGTTGAGTCTTTCTCAAGAGGTGGTGTCCCTACTATGTGAGGAATGGTACGTGCTTCACTAGGCTCCATGTGAGGCTCTCTTTGCTCTGTGGCCACGTAAGAGGTTCTTTCTGTCAACTCGAAATAATGGTCCATAGATCCTACTTTGATGACTTCACCTGGATAGATTTGCACCCAACGTTGAAATATCTCCCCATGACCAACAACACTAAGTCTACCCGTGTCTGTGTCATTGATGATCCAGATGTTACGAGCAACGTTATCGATTGCCAATTGAAAATGGCACCCTTGTACACTAGGGTGTTGTATAACCCAATCGCAGTAGGGCGAGCTACCAGCCTTGATGTATATATATCTTGGCCCTTGGTTCCAAGTCTCCCCTCGGACTAACCAAAGCCTCCCTATGTACTTCCCATTCTCATAGGCGCTTAGAAACAGGTCCATTTTGGATCCTTCCAAACGGGCACCTATATCCGTCATCTATTCTAGCAAGCAAACTGCCAACACAAATCCTATGCTACTGCTGAAACCAAACACACTGACACACTGCCACTCTTAAAGAAAAAATCCTATGCTGCGAAGAACCTGCTGTAAACAACTTTTCTGCCCGTTGTCTATCAGCCACACTTCTGCCTTGTGTGCGCTACGGGAGGAGGAAACAAGTTCCGCCTGTCACCGCGCCCTCCTGGCGCCTCGGTGGCTAACTCTCGCTCTCAGCCGGGCCCAAGAGTGGGGCCTAAACTGTCGCGTCCGCCTGACGCCTCGACAGCGCACCTCGAGCTCAAGCACCCTAGGGTAGTGCGATGTGCACACCCTTAGTCCAGACTGTTTTTAGGAAGTCCCAGGACTTACGCACAGAAATGTCAAAGGGTGGAGTTTTGACTTCAAATTTTGTCAGCACTCAGAGGATATAGTTATCTGACTATGCTGAAAATTTCAGCTCGTTTCGACCTCGGGAAGTCACTGAAACTATGTAATCTTCAGGCTGAACTGCTCTCGCGGACAGGTTCTGTCCGTTCAGGCTTTTATCACGTTGTAAAGCCAAAAACGTCTGCTTAAGGGCCGAATCTCTCCTGGAGCCCTAAACAACTTTTGTAGCTCATATGATTACGAGTCTGTCCACCAAATTTGAGGCAATTCCGACTTTGTTTGCCCCCTGAAAACGCTGATACACTGTCGATAACTGTTACACACCAGGAATCCGCAGTTCGCCTATTTCTGAAAACCAAATCCTGAAAACTGCTGGAAACAAAAGCTGACTAATCTGTCTTCTACTGCTTCAAGAGGTTACTGCTTGCTTCCTGCTGCTCCAAGGAGGCTCTGATACCAAATTGGTAGGGTCTTGCCCGTGGCCGACCAAAGTCTGAAGCCGACGGCCGTGCCTACCCCCACGATCACCTTGGACCAACCAGAAGACTTTCCTAGGACAAATAAAACAATGACACTACCCAGTCGGACAGGACCCCGACTTAAAAATCCCAAATAGGCAGCGGAATACAAGAATGGCTAATCCCAAACCCAAGCAAATCCTACTACAATTGACTAAAAGCTGTGAGGCTAGTACAAGCGGAAGCGATACATTTGATGAAAATCACTCAAACTCACTCAACAAACCATCAAACCAAACCTAATCGAATCAAACCACACCCGCCCGTAGGAGGCTAATGTCGGCACGAGGTCGTGTCCTTGGCGCAGTGCGTGGAGGTCCCTCTATGCACAACGACGACCCCAAGGTCGGGCTGAAATCAAAATGC
>NW_022204554.1:30000-42257 GCF_008831285.2 Nymphaea colorata | reverse complement strand
GTATTCCCTTCCCTTGGGATTTTTGCGCCGGGGTCCTGTCCGGCCGGTAGACCTTGTATTTAATTTGCTAGGATTTTTTTTTGGTTTTAGATTACCTCAAGGAGACTTGGGAACTAGGACTCGTGCTTGGTTCGCGCTTTCTAGCCGCAACCGGGTGAGTGCCTGTTACGGACCAATCTCATGGTCCCGACCCAAGGCCGACAGAGCAGGCCGGACCTAGCCGGTTGAAGCGCAAGGCGTCTGAGTTGTGGGCTCAGACCATGGAGCACGTCGCCAACTCAACCCAAGATGTTGAAGCAGCACCAACGCAGGTTGCAGCGGGAGGAGTGGGAGGAGCAACCAGGTCCGAAGAGGTGCTCAAACCGGATAGGCTTCAAGACGTTTCTGAACTAAGTGTTGAACTCACCGAGTTAGTCAAGTTAACCTCTAATGTGAGTCCGGTCAACCTAGACGCTTGAGCCGATTCTAAGACCTAGAATCCTAGGCAATCGGCTAAGTCAAACAGACTTAGCCCATGCGCATCTAACCGAAGTGTGGGCGGCAACCCACACGAGGTCCCCGCCCTGGGCTCACAAGGCTCAGGGACGATTCGTTTAAATTTCGAGCTTAGGCACTAGGCCGCTCGTTTCCTTCCAGCACTTAGTCATTTTCAGTCTTTGCTTTCGCACTTAACCATTCCTTGCCAATAACGAGTTTTGAACTCGAGACCCAGCCGAGCGGGGTGTGCTCGGCGCATTAGTTGTTGGATTAGATCTAGCGCGGGTTATGAAATACAAACCCGCTTCATTTGAACTTGTATATATACTTTTTGGATCTTGTACATTGTATGCAATTTGAGATTAAGGAATCATTTGTTCGGAATTCTTCTCTCTCCTCTCTCGAGGTCTCTCTCTCCTTCTCGTCTCCCACCTTGCTCACCCGAGCCTGGCGTCTTCTTCCCCCTCGCGTCCTCTACCTCCAAGGCGCTTCCAATCCCCTCAAATCCTGTCCTTGAAGAGCCAAAGTCCTTAGACACCGGCATAAGGCAGCACGGCATCGGCGGATCTCTTCCTCACGGCGGCGGTCCCTCCCTTGTCCACGGTACATCCTAGCTTAAAGCAAGTCCGGATTCGGTGCCCTCTTCTTGGACACGAAGAAGTGGAGAGGCTGAAGCTGGAACAAGGAAGATTGAAGGCGCGGTTTACCTCGGCTTCAATATCGACAAAGAGGTTAGTACTTGAGATTTTCGTGTTTTCGCCAAAGTCGTGTTGAGATCGATTGGAACAGCGTTCTTCTTATCTTCTGGGGTCTTCCCTCGGCATACCCGAGGCCTGACTTAGAGGTAACGAAGAAATCTGTTGGAATCAGTCCCTTACACAGTTTGGGGAAACTCCGATTAATCCCCCTTGCTAACACGTTGATCGAATCGAACCGCGAGCCCCACGAGCACGAATTTGTATCATTTATACTCGGTTCAGCCATACAAGACTCTCGGTCCAGAGACTTCATGAACTCAGGAAACAAGGGTTCTGGACACGATCTGCAAAATTGAGTTGACCCTCGGAATCGCCTCCATCCCAAAGATCAAATAATCAAATTGGAGTGAGTTCTAACGGGTGGAGCTCTAGACCGCACCTTCGCCGGAACTCGGAGATTCCGGCGATCCCTGCTACTCCCGGTCAGTACCATTAATTCCGGCGGAATCAGACCAGAATACCCTCGCCCTCAAGGGTGTTGTTCAGTCTGAAGAAGAGGCAATTTGGACAAAGGGAACGAAGCTAAAACCCTAGCCGCCGCACGTGGAGGATTCGTCTCAGCCTTGCCGCCGGTCGTCGCTAAGGTTAGTACTCGTATTTCCTTCTTGTCCGTCGATTTCATCCACGTGTCATCATCTCCCCAGCTCCTAACTTCGTAGCACCCTAACCTTCCACGTGTCTCTGCTCGAGATCGTCCTAGGATCTCGAGTTACCAATCATTTAGGTCAATCCCGTAGCCGCCGCTCCTCCTTGCTTTCTCGCATTCTTCACTAGAGTCAACCCTAATCGAGAACGCCTCGGCCCTCTATCCTGCCAGGTGTCAATCATCTGTGCTCCCTCCATCAGCCACCTCAGCCAACCTCTCCCTGCACGATCTAGCTGGGTCCCACGCGTTTTGACGCAACGCCCAGCTAGCTCCACGCGGTCACCCGATAGCCTCTTACCTTAGCTGTTTTAGGAAATACCGTGCGTGTCGTCATCACCTTGCCGCATTCGTTTCCACCTCCTTACCGCGTCAATCCATAGCCTCTCATCTCTCCACGTGGCGTCATCCAAGACTTGTTGAGGATTCTCGAGAGATCAAGAGAATCGACCTGGAATTCTGTCCAGGTTCATTCGATTTCAGTTTTCTCCCCTACCATTTAGGCAACTCCTCCTCGCATCTCCTCTACGCGTGATTAATTCCGCGTCATCTCTGTCGGTCGTTGATCTTGCCGCGTGGCAAGATCGTGGTGCACCATCTTGGCAAGACCAGCCAAGTCAACCGAGTCCTCCTAGGCACCCTCTCGCACCTCCCTCGCCGTAGGTCAACCCTTTTGACTGAACCTACCTAGACCAACATCACTTGTCTTAACCTTAGTCAACACTAGGTCATCTCTTCCACCGAGCCCTCTTAGTTCAAGCTACCCTAGTCGGCTCGAGTCTAGCTCGAGCGTCCCTTGACCCAATCTACCAGGACCCACTCAGCTAGGTCCATTAGTCGACCACCCACCTTAGTCAACCCTGACCTCACTCGGTCAGCATTGACCATATCCGCGGGCTTAGACCCGACCCAAACCACCTCGCTTAAGCCTCACGTAGTTAGGTCACCCATTTCAAACCTATTCCCTTAACCTTCTTGGCCAACCTCAACCCGAGCCCACCTTGACTAAACCGGCCTACCTAGTAGAACCCAGCCGAACCGAGCCAACCCCAGCCTTAGTTAGGACTAGGCTACGCCGGCTCCCTCCGGCCCCCTTGCCTCGATCGTGACCTTCACCGTTGGCACCCAGCGGCGAGCGTGACTGAGTCACAACCGAAGGCAGGCAGGTAGGCGCTGTCTTCCCGGCAGCAGCCCCCCTCGGCACACAGGCGTCCCTTCCGGCCCGACAGCGTCTCTCTCTCCGGCATCGGTCATCGTCCTCAGCGCTGAGCGCGACCCATATCGGTAGCTACACGCGCTGCCCGCATCTCCTCAGACTACATCCGCAAGCATTCCGGCGCTCGGCTCCTTCCAGGCGGCCCGCCGTTCTGCTTCCACCCGGTAGACGCGCGTCCAGCGACAGCGCGAACTCTCGGCCAGCAGCGAGCGGCCACCCCTTCAGGCGCGGGGGCCAGGATCTCAGCGGCGAGTTCATCGCCCAACACCATTCGGCCAGCGGATTGAATAGTGCAGCAGGCGAGCGAGGAGGCTCTCCTCAACCGGCCTTCTTGAACAGCAAGCTGCAATACCCGAGGGTTGGTTCTCACCTCGGGTGCTTATCCAGCTACGCCAAGGTTTACCTTGGCCGGTAATCCCTTGATCCCCCTTGTAGCCGCGGGCGGGAATTTGCTTTCGTTTGTTTTAGGACAGCATCATAGTTGCTTTATGTTTTGCTTTAGCCTTGGCTTCGGCCCTGCTCCCCCGTGAGGTACCTCGAGGGCACTGTGCCCGAGACACGACCACAAGGAGCGTTACCTCCCTATTTGCTTTTGTTGGGTGTGGTTGGCCGTTACCAGTGGTTTGCGTGGTTTGTGAGTGAGTTGCGAGAGAATTAATATTTGTATCGCTCACGTTTGTAAGGCCTCGTCAACCCCCTTAGTTCTTTTGTAGTAGGCTATCCATAGTTAGGTTTTGAAGAAAGGGTATCCTCGACTTGTATTCCTTCACCTAACTGGGTTTGCGCCGGGGTCCTGTCCGGCCGGGTAACTTTCTGTAATTACTTGTTTAGGATTTTCGGTTTTAGAATAGGCCTCAAGAAGGTCCTGGGAGGATTAGGATTGCATCGGTCGGATTTTCTTAGGCCAACCGGTGTGGTCCTAACAATTGGTATCAGAGCGCCTCTTGAGGAATATCCGTCAGTTTGAGCACTTGGACCTTCGCATCGTCGACATCAACGGGCAGTGCCAGCGGATTTCTTGTGGTTTTCTGATTATTTCAGCGGTCTTCTTTTCAGATTTGGGTTTTCTAGTGTCAGTATAGCAGTCGTAGTCCAGCCACGGTTTCTTTAGTTGCGTAGATCTAGGCTTCGCTTGTCCACTCTTGGCAAGTGTAGGGTTGTACTCCTTGTACACCCGAGGGCAGCCAAGCTCGAGGCGCGTCACCGAGGCACTAGGAGAGTGCGGTGATTTAGGCTCTTTGAGCCCGGCCTAGAGCGAAGTGTGATTGCCGAGGCACTTAAGCGAAGTGCGGCATTAGGCGGGCCAACCCGTCTCCCTCGCCTTAGGTCTCACGCGCGGCAGCTGGAGCATCGGCAGCGTGGACAGAATTAAGAGTGGCAGCTAGTCTTCGAATTGATTTTCAGTTTTAAGAGTGGCAGTATAGTCAGTTTTTGGAATTTCGTAGCTAGGATTTACTTAGCATAGTGCATCCTTGGCGCTGGTCCAACCAGATTTTACAAATGGCCAAGTCTAAGAAAAACTTGAACCCCGACGAGCCCGTGCTTGAGGAAACCACTTCGGACCCTCAAGAAGTCGCTCATAGGGCTTCCAACATGGAGATGTCCGAGCATACTACTAACCGTCTAGGCAACCTTGAGCGGGAATTCGGCCAGTATCGTAGAGACATGGATAAAGCCGAAAACCATAGACGGAGGGATATAGAGAGACAATTCGGCGAACTCCACAAAGACTTAGCCGAAATGAGGAGGAACCAACAGAACGAAATGGATGAAGTACGAGCAATGTTTAGGGTTCTAACCTCAAACCAGCAACAAGGCACAGAGAGGGCTACTCAGGGCCCGAATACACGCCCAGATAAGGGTAAGGGTTTGTTAGTTGCACCGAACTACCAAACCGACACTGAGGTCGATCCCAATAACATCTCTCATATTGGGACGAGTACAGAAGGAGGTCGACGTAATACCATGGCGCCTCCCCAAAGCAGGCATCAACCGGATGCCTACGATGATAGGACTCCCCGAGCCCCACGATTTGGACACCATAGCCAAAACCGAGTTGAGATCACGTCCGAAGGGGAGCAAGACGAGTCTCCAGCTCGCCAAAGAAGAGGGTCTCGATTCCACCAACGGCAAGAAGAGCGACGGACACCCTCAGTCCGATATGAGTTCCCTAAGTTCAATGGTGAACACTTGCGTGAATGGCTCTTCATGGCAGAGCGGTACTTCTTATGTCACCACGTTCCAGAGGCAGAATGGATTGAGATAGCTACGGCCAACATGACCGGAGAGGCTACAACGCATTACTTGTGGTTTAACCACAATAATGAAGAGCAAACCTGGGAAAAGTATAAGGCCAGTCTCCAACTCCAATTTGGGGACTCAACATTCATTGATTACGATGAGGACTTAAAAAATTTGGTCCAGACCACTACCGTGCCAGCCTACAAAAGGCAGTTTGAGCGCCTAGCGAGCATGGTCAGGTGGCCGGAAAAGGCCCTCATCGGCGCTTTTAAAGGAGGCCTTAGAAATGACATAAAGCGAGAGATGAAAATTCACCGCTTTGAGAAGTTGGAAGAATGCATAGCCATGGCCCGTCTATACGAAGAGAGAATCGAGGAAAGAAGAGCCGAGAAAAAGGCTCATAAATTTGATAAACAGAGGAAACGAAGCTCCTATCCCTCTGCTTCTCGTAACATCAGAAAGGAGATAGTTCCCTACAAAAGAGGGAACGAACCACGACCCTACCACAACTCCAATCAAGGGCAAGGCAAGAAACCGCCCCTACGCTACCTCACGCCTCAACAAATTGAGGAATACAGACGCAAAGGTCTGTGCTATAGGTGTGAGGGTAAATGGGACAAATATCACAAGTGCCCAGCCTACTTTAGGGTACAAGTGATAAGTGATGAGGAGTCCAGCTCGTGTACAGATAGTGACTCATCCTCCAGCGCTTCCTACGAGTCCAGCTCGTCCTCTTCAGAGGAAGAAGTAATTCAAAAGCGCCGAATTAAAAAGACCGAGAAGAAAAAAGAAATAGCCAAGGAGGAGACTCCCGCCAAGGAAGAGAAACCCACAGAGACCGAGTCTCTTCACTCGATGCAAGACCCAAACAAGCCCAATTCATTCCGAGTGTTTGGGAGGATCAACGGCAAGAAGATCCTCATTTTGTTGGACAACGGGGCCACGCGAAACTTCCTAACTGAGGAAGCAGCTAAAAAGTGTAAGGTGGCCCTCGAATCTAGCTCACCCCAAACAATAGTCGTGGGAGGGGGTCTAAGGCTGAAATGCCTTAACGAAGGGAAGAATATGGAAGTAGTCATCAAGAAAAAACCCTTCAAAATTGATTTCTTGGTTATTCCACTCGACGGAGTAGATTTGATTCTTGGAATGCCCTGGTTCTTTACCTTGGGTATCATATCATGGGACGTGAAGAATTTTAGCATGACTTTCACCCCCGACGGAGAAGATGAGCCGATGACCTTACAAGGCATCACGAGCATTACACGTCCCAAGGCTGCCTTACGAGCTATAGAGGCAGAACAACCAGCGTGTTGGGTGATGGCACTAGCTACTGATGTGCCATCTAGAGAAGAGCACGAAGAGATTGTGCCTCCACGGATACAGTCGGTGTTGGACCGATATGAGGATTTGTTCGAGGAGCCAAAAGGACTACCTCCTCCTCGATCCTACGACCATCGAATCATATTGACTCAAGGGGCCGAACCGGTCAACGTGAGGCCCTACAGATATGGGTATAACCAGAAGGCCGAAATAGAGCGTCTGGTTAAAGAGATGTTAGAGAGTGGCATAGTTCAGCCTAGCAGCAGTCCTTTCTCTTCTCCAGTCTTACTCGTGAAGAAGAAGGATAATACATGGCGCTTTTGTGTTGATTACCGCGCCCTGAACGAAGCCACGGTAAAGGACAGGCACCCTATTCCTGTCATCGATGAGTTGTTGGATGAGCTAGCCGGAGCGACCGTATTCTCCAAGATAGACTTGAGAGCAGGCTACCATCAAATCAGAATGTGTAAGGGTGACGTCCCCAAGACGGCATTCAGGACACATGACGGGCACTACGAATTCCTCGTAATGCCTTTCGGTCTAACTAACGCACCGGCAACATTTCAAAGATGCATGAACGATGTCTTTCGACAATACCTCCGAGATTTTATATTGGTCTTCTTCGACGACATTCTTATATATAGTCAGACAGAGGAATTGCATGAGAAGCACCTTGCAACAGCTCTTCAGGTGCTACGTGATAACCAACTGTATGCAAAACGGTCCAAATGCAGCTTTGGACAACCGAGCATTGGTTATCTTGGGCACATCGTGTGCCAACAAGGGGTTCGGGCAGACCCCGAAAAATTGGATGCCATGCAAAGATGGCCACTGCCTAAGGATCTGAAAGGACTCAGAGGCTTTCTAGGCCTTACGGGCTACTACAGGCGCTTCATCCAAGGTTATGGGCTAATAGCTCAACCCTTAACCCAGATGTTAAAAAAGGGAGCCTTTCAATGGTCAGAAAAGGCTAGGGCAGCCTTTGATAAGTTGAAAAATGCCCTTATAACTGCGCCAGTGCTTACCCTACCGGACTTCAACAAACAATTTACAATCGAGACAGACGCATGTGATGTTGGAGTCGGTGCCGTCTTAAGTCAAGAAGGCCATCCTATCGCCTATATGTCAAAAGCCCTAACCAGTAGGGCAAAACCTCTTTCTACATACGAGAAAGAGCTCTTAGCGATAGTATTGGCAGTTGAAAAGTGGCGGCCTTATCTGATAGGGCACAGATTCGTAGTCAAAACGGACCAGAATTCGTTAAAATACATGCTCAAACAAAGAGTATCTACGCCTACCCAACAGCGTTGGCTGGCCAAGCTGCTAGGATACGATTTTGAGATTGAGTATAAGAAAGGTCCGGATAACACAGCGGCAGATTCGCTTTCCCGTTTGACCGAGCAGTTCATGACACTCTCTGTGGTAGAGACGGATATATGGGAACGATTAACCCAAGAGCAACAAGAAGACCAAGCATTGAGGCTAATTCGAGCATCAGTAGAACAGAATCCCGGATCTATCCCCTTGTACACGGTCAGAGGGAATCTCTTGTTTAGGAAGAATCGCGCAGTGATTTCTCCTAACTCTGGGCTTAAGCAAGAACTCTTGCAACACTTCCATGACACTCCAGCCGCAGGTCATGAGGGGGTTTCAAAAACCCTTGGTAGAATAAAAGCCCAGTTTTGGTGGCGCGGCATGAAGGCGGACGTACAACGTTACATCAGAAAGTGCGTGGTATGTCAGAGGGAGAAATACGAGGCAATCAAGCCTCCAGGTCACTTGAATCCCCTCCCCATACCCACGAAACCATGGACTGATGTAACCATGGATTTCATAGACGCCATGCCCCGCTCTGAAGGCAAGGAAGCTGTGCTTGTGGTAGTGGATAGACTCACCAAGTATAGCCACTTCGCTCCCTTGCCACGTTCATATCAAGGGCCAATGGTGGCCAGCGTGTACCAAGAATTTATTGGCAAGCTCCACGGAATGCCACAGTCGGTCGTATGTGACCGTGACTCAATCTTTCTCAGTGCGTTCTGGCAGGAGTATATGAAGTTAATGGGTACGACGCTTAACTTCAGCACAGCCCACCATCCACAGACAGATGGTCAGAGCGAAATCGTGAACCGGTCTCTAGAGACCTACCTGAGATGCTTCGCGGGAGAACGACCAAATACATGGGTAAAATTTTTACCATGGGCAGAGTGGTCGTATAACACTAGTCTGCATTCGTCCACGGGCATGACCCCATACGAGGGTGTATACGGGTTCCCTCCTCCTGCTATACCAAGGTACGAAGGAGGCACAGCTGAGGACGACCAAATTGACTGTGAACTGCGCACACGTGAAGAAGTGCTAGACGCACTCAAGCAGAATATAGCCAAGGCGCAGAACCGCATGAGACAAGTGTATAATAAAGGTAGGAAAGACCGTGAATTCGAAGTGGGCCAGTATGTGTGGCTGAAGAGGTTGCCTCTAAAGCAGAGGTCATTGATGGGCCAGCCCTACTCAAAACTGTTGCCTCGCTATTATGGCCCATATCCGGTACTACAAAAGGTAGGAAAGGCAGCCTACAGGTTAGGCCTTCCAAGAGCAGCTTTAGTACACCCCGTATTCCATGTTACACGGCTTAAGCCGCATCATGGGGATGTACCAACGATGATAGAACAGATGCCGGAACAACTGCCAACACCCTACCGTATCTTAAAGCACAGATACGCCCAACGCCAAGGTAGGACGAGGCATGAGGTACTCGTGGAATGGGAGGGCCCAGATAAAGGAACTTCTTGGGAAGAGTTCGGGTTAGTAATCCACCGCTTCCCCTCTTCTAGCGCTCGAGGACAAGCGCAATTTAGGGAGGGGGAATCTGTTACGGACCAATCTCATGGTCCCGACCCAAGGCCGACAGAGCAGGCCGGACCTAGCCGGTTGAAGCGCAAGGCGTCTGAGTTGTGGGCTCAGACCATGGAGCACGTCGCCAACTCAACCCAAGATGTTGAAGCAGCACCAACGCAGGTTGCAGCGGGAGGAGTGGGAGGAGCAACCAGGTCCGAAGAGGTGCTCAAACCGGATAGGCTTCAAGACGTTTCTGAACTAAGTGTTGAACTCACCGAGTTAGTCAAGTTAACCTCTAATGTGAGTCCGGTCAACCTAGACGCTTGAGCCGATTCTAAGACCTAGAATCCTAGGCAATCGGCTAAGTCAAACAGACTTAGCCCATGCGCATCTAACCGAAGTGTGGGCGGCAACCCACACGAGGTCCCCGCCCTGGGCTCACAAGGCTCAGGGACGATTCGTTTAAATTTCGAGCTTAGGCACTAGGCCGCTCGTTTCCTTCCAGCACTTAGTCATTTTCAGTCTTTGCTTTCGCACTTAACCATTCCTTGCCAATAACGAGTTTTGAACTCGAGACCCAGGCCGAGCGGGGTGTGCTCGGCGCATTAGTTGTTGGATTAGATCTAGCGCGGGTTATGAAATACAAACCCGCTTCATTTGAACTTGTATATATACTTTTTGGATCTTGTACATTGTATGCAATTTTGAGATTAAGGAATCATTTGTTCGGAATTCTTCTCTCTCCTCTCTCGAGGTCTCTCTCTCCTTCTCGTCTCCCACCTTGCTCACCCGAGCCTGGCGTCTTCTTCCCCCTCGCGTCCTCTACCTCCAAGGCGCTTCCAATCCCCTCAAATCCTGTCCTTGAAGAGCCAAAGTCCTTAGACACCGGCATAAGGCAGCACGGCATCGGCGGATCTCTTCCTCACGGCGGCGGTCCCTCCCTTGTCCACGGTACATCCCTAGCTTAAAGCAAGTCCGGATTCGGTGCCCTCTTCTTGGACACGAAGAAGTGGAGAGGCTGAAGCTGGAACAAGGAAGATTGAAGGCGCGGTTTACCTCGGCTTCAATATCGACAAAGAGGTTAGTACTTGAGATTTTCGTGTTTTCGCCAAAGTCGTGTTGAGATCGATTGGAACAGCGTTCTTCTTATCTTCTGGGGTCTTCCCTCGGCATACCCGAGGCCTGACTTAGAGGTAACGAAGAAATCTGTTGGAATCAGTCCCTTACACAGTTTGGGGAAACTCCGATTAATCCCCCTTGCTAACACGTTGATCGAATCGAACCGCGAGCCCCACGAGCACGAATTTGTATCATTTATACTCGGTTCAGCCATACAAGACTCTCGGTCCAGAGACTTCATGAACTCAGGAAACAAGGGTTCTGGACACGATCTGCAAAATTGAGTTGACCCTCGGAATCGCCTCCATCCCAAAGATCAAATAATCAAATTGGAGTGAGTTCTAACGGGTGGAGCTCTAGACCGCACCTTCGCCGGAACTCGGAGATTCCGGCGATCCCTGCTACTCCCGGTCAGTACCATTAATTCCGGCGGAATCAGACCAGAATACCCTCGCCCTCAAGGGTGTTGTTCAGTCTGAAGAAGAGGCAATTTGGACAAAGGGAACGAAGCTAAAACCCTAGCCGCCGCACGTGGAGGATTCGTCTCAGCCTTGCCGCCGGTCGTCGCTAAGGTTAGTACTCGTATTTCCTTCTTGTCCGTCGATTTCATCCACGTGTCATCATCTCCCCAGCTCCTAACTTCGTAGCACCCTAACCTTCCACGTGTCTCTGCTCGAGATCGTCCTAGGATCTCGAGTTACCAATCATTTAGGTCAATCCCGTAGCCGCCGCTCCTCCTTGCTTTCTCGCATTCTTCACTAGAGTCAACCCTAATCCGAGAACGCCTCGGCCCTCTATCCTGCCAGGTGTCAATCATCTGTGCTCCCTCCATCAGCCACCTCAGCCAACCTCTCCCTGCACGATCTAGCTGGGTCCCACGCGTTTTGACGCAACGCCCAGCTAGCTCCACGCGGTCACCCGATAGCCTCTTACCTTAGCTGTTTTAGGAAATACCGTGCGTGT
Organism: Nymphaea colorata; assembly: GCF_008831285.2. Taxonomy (NCBI): domain Eukaryota; kingdom Viridiplantae; phylum Streptophyta; class Magnoliopsida; order Nymphaeales; family Nymphaeaceae; genus Nymphaea; species Nymphaea colorata. The sequence goes on along the minus strand of NW_022204554.1, from coordinate 30,685 downwards.
CGTCATCACCTTGCCGCATTCGTTTCCACCTCCTTACCGCGTCAATCCATAGCCTCTCATCTCTCCACGTGGCGTCATCCAAGACTTGTTGAGGATTCTCGAGAGATCAAGAGAATCGACCTGGAATTCTGTCCAGGTTCATTCGATTTCAGTTTTCTCCCCTACCATTTAGGCAACTCCTCCTCGCATCTCCTCTACGCGTGATTAATTCCGCGTCATCTCTGTCGGTCGTTGATCTTGCCGCGTGGCAAGATCGTGGTGCACCATCTTGGCAAGACCAGCCAAGTCAACCGAGTCCTCCTAGGCACCCTCTCGCACCTCCCTCGCCGTAGGTCAACCCTTTTGACTGAACCTACCTAGACCAACATCACTTGTCTTAACCTTAGTCAACACTAGGTCATCTCTTCCACCGAGCCCTCTTAGTTCAAGCTACCCTAGTCGGCTCGAGTCTAGCTCGAGCGTCCCTTGACCCAATCTACCAGGACCCACTCAGCTAGGTCCATTAGTCGACCACCCACCTTAGTCAACCCTGACCTCACTCGGTCAGCATTGACCATATCCGCGGGCTTAGACCCGACCCAAACCACCTCGCTTAAGCCTCACGTAGTTAGGTCACCCATTTCGAACCTATTCCCTTAACCTTCTTGGCCAACCTCAACCCGAGCCCACCTTGACTAAACCGGCC
>NW_022204553.1:0-34251 GCF_008831285.2 Nymphaea colorata | reverse complement strand
CCCAACCCCAACCCCAACCCCAACCCCAACCCCAACCCCAACCCCAACCCAACCCCAACCCCTTTTAAAAATATTTCATCTTTAAATGTTGCTTGATATTTTTTGATAATTTTATCAATATAGTATTATGGGAGGATAGTTCCAGCCTTGCAAGGATCCAGCCACTTTAGATAATCAAACACCGCGCCTTAACCACCCGCCTGTCAAACGAGAACCTCACCTCCATAGCAAGCTCTGCGCCTCCACCACGTGCATTCCCTCTAGCTCTGCTCCCAGGGATATCTATTTCCAGTTCATGGAGCAACGACAGAAGTTCACTACATAAGCCAAGAAGACAAGCGAGGGGGAGGATGATTTCGACATCATCTTACACCCTAGATACGCCAATCTCGAGTTGAACTTGACTCAAAAAAGCGAAAAAACTCAGTCGATGCCGCCACCATTCGTCGTAGGTAGGCTCTAGGACGCATGCTTGCAGAAAGTATAAACTTTGCAACTTAGAACTGGGCTTGGAGCCCTCGAGCTAAGCGCATCTCTCTACTTAAGAGCGAGAAAATAAGGAACGACTATCAGAGGTGGTCCACAAGATATGCATCAACAACCAAGAGCACCTGATCGACATCATCGACCGCATGGAAAATAGCTTCAGGGTGTCCCAGGCTCGGTCGGAATCCTCCCAAAACTACGAAAGCAGGTTGTAAAAGTTCCTAGACTCCGTGAGCAAGACAGAGCTTGACTTCTTGGATATGGTACGAATGAGCTAAGACAGCTTTATCACAACGACTAAGAACTCTACCGATCGAGCAACGGACTTCGGTTCAACCGAAACATCACGGAAAACATCGTGGACATCAAGTAGATGATGATGGAGGAGAAAGAGTTCCCCGGAAGCGCCTATCTTAGCTACTAAAAGTTCAAGAGCAGAGGCCTAGAGATAATCCGGAGCGAAAAAGGTAGAGAGTGAATAATGTAGTCTGCTTTTTCGTGCTGGCAGGAGGAAAGTCTTCCCGCTTTCTTCTCTCCAAAAATGCTGAAAGATCCTCATACCCCAGCAGCAGTCCGCAAAGCCAGCGTGGATCAGTCAAGACATCCTCGACCAGCAGCAAGAGACCAAGTAATCCAACAAAGACTTTTAACCTCTGCACATTCCGTCTTAGAGGTCTATGGTGGAGCTAATTATCCACCGATTCTTGGCGTTGAGCGAACTGCTGAGCTGCCACATCACCCTATATCTCGGCATATCTCCCGATAAGATCAACAACTTGAAGGAGGTTTTTCAGAGGATTCCCATCGACCAGAAGAAAATCACCATTTATCCCTTCGCCCAGAAAGTCATTGGGGCGCTGGACTCCCACGGCGGACTCGTTGTAGAGGATACCGGCTGCGCATCGCTTTGGTCAGTAGGGACTGGCGATATTTGGAACATCATGCGAGGAGACAAGGAGCTGAGCTTCCCTAACGCTTCTGAGCTTATTCAGGAGGGCTTTTAGTACCTGCAAGTGTTCGGGACTTCGAACGTGCTGTAAAAATGCTTCGACTGCTTTGCACTGGGCCTTGCTCATGAGTACGATCTCGACTGGACCACCAAAGTAGTGGAATCGTATTCCAAGAAGCAAAATCGGTCGACTCGGAGTCTTTAGGCATAGATGCGAAATGTATAATCAAAGATCTTCATCAACAACAAAGAATAGATATACGTATGCGATCCGCAATAGGTCGACAATTTCCCTTAGTAATCCAGGTAAATATTCCTTAAAGCAGATACACCTTCATGAATAGCTCTCTCTTTAAACTGTAGTTCCTTTAGAGAAGCTTGCAATCGCCAGAGCTGTAGAACCTTTGGCCTCGGAAGAAGATGCACTTGACCAACAACATCCCTCCCTTCAGCAACTACAGGAAGGTTTTTTCCTATGAGAAGGATTACACCGACATTTTCCGCCTCTCAACTATAAAAAAGCCACTACAATACGATAACTGCACTGGCTTATCGAACCTCTCGCGAGCAGAAGCTCCCACCAAATGGAGGCTTATCCTGTGCGACCAGTCAGACTACTATCCCTTGGTCTATAGCAAGGCTGCCCACTCTGATATCGAGCACTCTTCAAAGGCTCTTTGCGACCTTCACAAGGCATACCTGGGAATATAGGATCCGAATTGCACAATAGAGATGATCCTACATCAGTCTGGAGGGATAAAGGCTCGAACAGCTCAAGAGGGATATGCGGGAGCAGACAATGACTGAAGAAGATTGGATCTTCATCCAGCGCAATTGATTATTCACTTTTTACGTATGCGTTTCTGACCATCATTATCACCATTGTTATCACAAATGAAAAGCAAGCTTATCATCGCCTTCCTCGTCTCCTGCTTGCTAACTTATGGCACCAAACAGCAGGCAACTTAATACCACGAACTATATTCCACGCCGTCCGCTGAACAAAGCGGCTCATTGGCAGCGAATTCCCAAAAAAGCAATTTGGATCAGTCACCACATTAGAGCCAAAACCAGCAAAGACAAATGCCAATAAACCCCTTCTAACGCCGACAAGCTGACCCAAATTCGAAAAACTAGAAGCGAGCCTATGACCCCTTGAGTCACAAGACTGGCAAAGGCAGCATCAATAAGGCTGGCATGAGATAGGTAAAGTATGCCTAATGAAGAGAGCCAGAGAAGCCAGAGCGAGAAAGGACGAACTATCGAACCGGCATAAGACCACTTCATCAGCTTACGAAAGCAGTGCAGGTGAGGACAGTTGGGCGGATAAGATCATGGACAGCAACCTCACCCGTGTCTCGATTGGACTCGTGGCTTTGTTCGTCCTCTTCAAGATCTGCACGAGGCGAAACAACCGTTCCAAGAGACGTCCTAACGCCTGCAGCCACCAGCAATCAGCAAATACAATCAAATTCTCAAATAGCTGCTTTGAGGAGCACCCCACTGTCGATGACTCCATTCACCTGCAGGACGCTGAAGGCCCCAGAACAGAGCAGATCAGCCAGTAGGTATCGTAAAATGCGATTGCGGTTGAGGAATAGTGATTGTCTAGCGACTCGTTTCTCGTTATTGTGTTTTTTCTGCAAAAGTGGGTATTTTCCATAGTAATGGATAGATTGAACCTGAGTAATCTGCCTTAACATATTTTCCACCATTAAATGGCTTTACTTATAATTTTATTGCATGGGGAAGGCAAACAAAGCTACCGACACAGCCTCTTCAGCCGAACGAGAATTCGTTCCTCCCTTCTACATCATCCGGACCACAGACGCATCCTCAAACTACGTCGTCAACGGTAGGCGCGCAAGAAGAAGATCCAGAAATAGCGTGAGTTGATGCTTTGCGCTGCGCGGGAGGAGAAGCAGAGCCGGATCCGGCAGATAAACATGAGCATGCTGGAGACCGACGAGGTGTGGAACCTGGTCAACGACGACATGAAGGTGGAGGACAGCCAGCAGAGCTTCACGCACGACGTCGAGAGCGGCATCAATAAGCGCATCCAGCAGATCCGCCTGGAGGTGCTCTTCACGCTCAACCAGGTCGAAAAGGCGCCGCTCTTCTGCCACTCCTTCCCGCCCTTCCAGTTCCTGGAGTGCTGAGCAGTCCGCCCCCGACAACAACCTAACTATTAACAAATTGATCTTTATCAAATTTATTCAAATTAAAATTGAATCATCAGTAGAAGTAGCGCTGGTAGTCGTTGAAGTCCAGGTGGCAAACCACCACGTTGGTGCGGTAGAGCTGGTGGCCTTCTCGGTGGCAGTTCCTCAGCGAAATCAGTCCGCACTCGCTCCACTCTCTCAGCCAAAGGTCGATCACGTTCCTACCGATTTCCTTTTTGGATCCCTCATGGTACAGTTCCTCCACCAGCACTTGCGTCTTATTCTCCTGAGCCACCTGGCAGGAATGGAGCAGTTTCTTGAAGATGGACTTTTGCTTGTAGGACATGCTTAGGATGAAATGCACTTCGGGACCTCTTTCCTCTTTTGCCTCCAGTTCGTTCCTACTGTCCATGGCTTCCTCTGAGATCTTGCTGCTCTCTTGGCTTTCATAGTAGGAGTATATAAAACTGATCACCTTCCTGACGTCTTGAAACCTCGCGTACTCTCTTTTGGAAGTCATTTCTAAGAAGCTGTTGGAGAAGATAGGCTCTCCGCCCAGCGATTGCTGGATTTGGCCGGCCTTTTTCTTGAGGATGGTGAAGATGTCAGAGGGATTGTAGCTGACTACTTTGGGATTTACGGCAGGAAGGGGATTTCGGTGATGGATTCGGCCTTTATCATATCCTTGATTGCCTACACGAAGTCCTCGCTTATCGACTGGTAGGACTTGTTGGAGATGAAGATGAACTTCATTCGGCTGAGGCTGCCCACGCACGACTTCGTCAGCACCTCCTTGAGGTACACCTTGAACGAAACCAAGAATTTGATGTTCTTGAACTGCCTCTCCATTTGGTCGAACTCGTCAACCACCATGACGTCCTTCCGCTAGGCTGCCTCAACCACTGGCTCACTGTACCTCAGCAGCGACTTGTTGAGCATTGCCAGACAGTTTATCCATTTGGTCCGATGCTACAAGTTTAGGTTCTTTAGCAAAGTCTTTATGGTAAATGTCTTGCCAGTGCCAGGAGTTCCGTAGATATCTGCGTTATGAGAATAGGCATACACAAGACATTGGAATTTTATGCATTTTGCTATTACTTCTTGTCTAGGAAGGTGCGAATTTAATTGCATTAAAACTATCTGAAGACGTCTAAATCAAAAAGACTCGATTTGCTGTCGCTGTCTTCCTCGTTATAGAGTATTTCTTTGATGATCTTAAGTCGTTCGTTTAGCTTATTTCTCACTTATTGGAGCTACAACTATTCCCTAAGCACAACCTACTCATATTGCTTCCTCTCCTTGTCAGCAATACCACCGTCTGCCTGCTATATATCAATTGATTATGGGGGATTTATGACTTGTTGCTCCTATTGTGGCGGCTAGACATTGTCGGAAGCATCTTCGGCGTACTAGCTGTAGGCTTATAGGGGGATTTCCTTCTGCTTGTGCTTCTTTTATCTGGTTTTCCTGATCTTGGGCTGTGGCTTCTGCCAAACGAAGAGGTTCTTGCGCTTCTTGGCCATCTGTCCAATATTATAAATCACCTAACACGTAATATTGTTTAAATGCCAACGCCGCTCTTCCTAGCCACTCTGGTCTGCCTCCTGAGCCTGTCCCAGGCGGCCACCGCTCCGTTCATCCCCTTCAACGAGCTGCACCCGACTGCGTCTGAGTTCGAGCTGAACCTGATCCTCAACTAGAACCGCAACATCCCCATCATCCTGCTGCAGTACAGCGAGGACAAGACTCTCCGCATCCTCAAGAACATCATCCAGAACGCGCTCAACGAGGAAAGGGACATCTCCTTTGCGATGCTGGTCGACTGCAGGAAGTTCAAGTACGACCTCAACAACTCGCTGGGCATCTGCAGGGGGTTCGACCAGTACCAGAAGGAGGACCGCCCGCAGGAGGACGAGGACGAGGACTCCGAGAAGATCACCGACGCCTTCCTCAAGCTGAACCTGTTTTCGCCCAACCCGACCCGCATCGTCGAGAAGGGACACACGCTGTCGAAGAACCACGACGTGCAGGACCTGCGGGAGCTGGGAGTCAACATCAACGCCCAGTTCGTCGCCAAGGTCATCCGCAACGAAGTGCCCGAGTTCGTGAAGTTCCTGGAGGACGGCCACGACCACGAGGAGTTCCTGAAGCTGCACTCCGAGTTCCGCCTCTCGAAGGGGCCCAAACTCATCTACTTCGACCAGAACCTGCAGGCGCCCCTCTTCATCAAGAAACTGGCTATCAACCTGGACGGCTGGATCCAGCTCGCCGTCTCCGATTCCCCCAAAATAGCACAGGCGTACGGCTGCTCCTTCGACGATATCGTGCTGCTGGAGTACGACTTCGAAGCCAAGAAGTACAACCACCAAAAGCTGGACTTCGACCACGACAACTAGCCGCTGAGGAGCATCCTCGAGAACGATCTGATCAAGAGCTACCTGGCGATCAGGAAGCCACGTGACATCTTGCTGGACTTCGAGCACCGCTCTCCCTCCTCTACAACCTCACCAACCTCAAGCAGCTCAACCAGCTGCTCTCCCACGGCAGGATCATCGTCCTCGAAGTATCCCACTCGCCCACCCAATACCACTGTCCAAACCTCGAGGAGTACATCAAGAGCGAGTCCGTCATCTTCAACTTCGTCTGCTTCGCCCAGGACAACCTGGAGAAGCTGCTGACTGCGGTGCAGCTGGACCCAAGCAGGCAGTGGCAGAACAGCTTCTTCATGATCGACGGCTCCTTCCAGCAGACCAAGGTCCTCAGCAGTTCCCTGCGCAACCTCTACGAGCACCTGCCCAAGGCGAACGCGAGGCAGCAGATTACTTCGGAGTCGGAGGGACAGATGTGCATCAAGGCCGCCCGGGCTGCTGACAAGGAGCCCATCTTCTACTACTTCAACGAGAAGACCCACTCCAACTCCCTCCACCTGCTGAGGTACTTCGGGTCGCTGAGCGAAGTCAACTCCATCCTCTACTTCTGCCAGTTCTACCTGCCCGACGCCGACGTGGTCTCCACCTACCAGCTCTCGAGAACACGGTCTTCACGCTGGCGGGCAGCTCCAGCCAGGAGCAGCTGCAGAAGGTCGAGCACAAGAAGCTGGAGGACTTCCAGACCATCAAGATGTTCGTGCGCGAGGTGGCCATCACCAGGATGATGAAGGTCTACGACGAGAAGATCGTCAGGAACGAACTGCTGGAGATCAGGAGCGCGGAGGACCTCACCAGGCACTGCTTCAGCACCCCCTGCGTCATCGGGCTCATCGAGACCGGCACTTTCCACCAGGAGAGCGAGCTCAAGATGCTCAAGGAAATGCAGCTCGAGTACAGCGAGCAGTACAGGTTCTTCTGGATCGACGGACTCTGCCACTTCGAAGTCGGCAAACAGCTCAAGCTCACCGAGAAGGGAGCCAAGAACATCGATCGCTCCTTCTTGATGCTCTACAAGGAGAAGGGCAACGAATACGCCCTCTGGAAGGCGCCCAAACTCAACAAGTTTTGGGACAGGAAGGGCGCCTTCAGGTGGGTCAAATCGCTGAGGAATCCCAACGCCATCGGAAGGATCAAATTCGGAATCGACCTCTAGGATAAAGTCTGCGTGAGGCAGGAGGTGAAGCCAGCTTAGAAAAAAGCCAATGCCGCCTAGAGCAAAGCCAACGCACTTAGAGAAAAGCCAATGCCCCCTAGGGCAAAGGCGGAAATAGGCATCAATCCCAAAAGGCTTCTGCTCGCAAGAAGCAATAAGTAAATGAGGATTAGCTATGATGGTGAATAACTGAATATAAGTGGTGATTGGCAATAGTTTATATCGACCACAGTAATGCTTTTATTGATAATTTTGCAGTTCAGAAGGGGGAAAGTGAGGAAGAATGCCAAGATGAACAGCCCTCTTTTGCTGGAGGTGATTCAGATTTGAATTTAGTGGCGGCAGAGTGACGCTGCTTTTAATCTGAAAATCCATTATCATTCACTAGACAGCCGCCAATATCATCCATCCCCCTAAAATGCATTCCCAGTATGCCCATTTTTCCCCCGTATAGCAGTCAGGCGGGATTCCAATCGGCAGCAGTTTGGAGAGGCACCGATAAGTTTATAATATGTAATAATTCTCAGAAAATGGGTCAAATTGTATCGCCTGACAAGGGCGGAGAGCTCTCCCTCCTCCCGCCCCCCCTCAACGTCTCCGAAACCAAAAACTACACCGCCCTGCTTTTGTCGCGCGGCGTCCAGGCGCCCTTCCTCGAAAAGGTGTTCCACTACGAGAACTACAAGCGTCTGGAGGTAACCTACAAGTTCCTGGCGGACGGCTACGTGCACCTGTAGCTGGCGAAGGAGAAGGCGAAGCAGGAGCCGGGGTACCCGCTCAGCCTGGGCAACGAGGTGGTCTACGGCTACAAGTTCAAGAAGAACGAGAAGAGCGAGAAGGTCAGGCCCGACAAGATCTACTTCCGCAGGAAGCTCTACATCCCCGCCCACGAGCCCTCCCCCGCCAAGAACGCCTACCGCGACAAGCTCAAGAAGAACCTCAGGAACCGCAGCCGCACCAGGGAGGAGGAGCCGGGCAGGCGCAGGGACAGCAGGCACAAGAGCAGGAACAAGGAGCCCGACCACAAGAAGAACCACCAGACGCACAAGGAGGAACTGCTGAGGAAACTGGCAGAGCTGAAGCTGTTCAGCAAGCTGGACATGGGCGTCAAGGTCGGCAGGATGGTCGACGGCAGCGACGGCGTCCTCACCGAGCACTACATCGAGTTCTACTCCGAGGTGGCCATCAGCAGGTGCAGCTTCGAGGAGAGGGAGGCCGCCGAGAGGGACAAGATCTGCGACACCCTGGAGAGGCGCGGCTTCAGGACCAGCAGGGAGAGCGTGGGCATCGCCTACAGCGTCTTCCAGAAGGGCTACATCCTCAACCAGTCGCCGCCGCCATCCCGCGAGCCGGACGACAGCGAGAACCGGTCGATAAAGTACATCGTGCGGGAGTTCGAGGAGGAGATCAACAAGGCCATCAACAAGCTGGACGGCATCACCAACATGATGACCGCCATCCAGAACTACCTCTCGCAGCGGGACGTCGAGAAGGCCATGGAGAAGTTCGAGGAGAACATGGCGGCCCTCGAGGACTCCGACCGCCTCCTCTACGCCGAGCAGATGGCGCTCATCCTCGGCAAGTACTCCTCCTACAGGGCCTACGAGCGCGAAGTCAGCTCCTACATCAGCAGCAGCAGGTCCTCCAGCATGGCCGAGAGCAAGAACCTCTCCCAGAGCAGGTTCAACCCCCGCAGCATCAAGTCCGACCACCCCGAGGACTCCACCGACTTCGAGGGCGCCAACAAGTTCTCCACCAGCAAGGACGACGTCGAAATGAGGCTCAACAACTCTCCGGGAAACCTCTCGCCGCGCTCCAACGCCCCCCTGCGCTTCAGCGACTCCTAGTCGACCAACAAGGCCTTCCTGAGCTCTCCCGACCAGGAGCACTCGCTTAACGATGGCCTCGGACGCATCTCCCACGAGTCCAACCACATCATGTGGGAGTCTGCGCAGGAGAGGCTGAAGAACTCCATTCTGGACAACGACAAGGGCGGGATCAGCGAGGCGCTGACCTGCCTGAAGAACCTGGGCGTGCTGGGCGCGGTGGAGGTGGAGGTGGAGTTCGGACGCATGCTGATGGAGAACGCGAAGACCAAGCACGCCAAGATCATCTTCTAGCGCATCCTGCACACCAAGAAGGGCGGAGGACACGACTTCCTGAAGAGCGAGATCTACTCGATGCTGGGCTTCCTGGCCTACTCCGACGGCAGACTGCCAGAGTCGCTCTCCAACTACGAGAAGGCGCTGACGCTCAAGTTCAAGCTCAGGAACTACTCCAGGAAGACCCTCCTCATCTTCAACAACATGGCCGCCATCTGCTACTGCCTCGAGAAGTACGAGAAGTGCCTCCTCTACCTGCACAGGGGCATGAAGCTGGGAGAATACTGCGCCGACTATTAGCTGCTCATGCGCAGCAACTACGCGATGGCGCTAGCCGAAAGGGGACAGCTCAAGTAGGCCAAGCTGGAGATGTACAAGACCTACCGGAACGTGTAGCCTTACTCCAACAACTAAATCGTCTGCAAGTTCTACAGCAACCTGGGGTACTTCGACCTGGTCGACAACCTGCTGGAGAAGGCGAAGGCGAGTCTGGACCTGGCGTGCCAAATCGAGGAGAAGTTCCTCATCCCCAACGGGTACAAGTTCTCGCTGATCCTGCACAACAACTACGCCATGTACCACTACAAGAAGTCCGAGTGGAAGAAGGCGGCCACGCACCTCAAGAAAATCGAGAGCCAGCTCAACGACATGCACGGCATGCGGGCCATCCAGATCCACTTCAACTTCGGCAAGGTCTACAAGGAACTCGACAACTTCGACACCGCCATCAGGCACTTCACCGAGGCCCGCTGCCTGCTCGCCAAGATGGAGGAGAAAATGGTGGTCAAGTACAAGGAGAAAATCGAGCAGGAAATCGACAAGATAGAGGCAGGACGCATCATCGAAGTCTCCGAGGAATCCTCATACGCCAACAAACTCTCGCGCATCTCGCGGTCGATGCTCAGCCAAAAACCCATTTAATCCAAAATTTGGAACTGATTTATATTTTACGCCCTGTCACAGGATCAAGCATATGCCTATCACTATTAGCGAAATCCCCAGGATTTGCTTAGGCTGCAGCCTGTCCTTCTTCAGAGTCGATTCGGTGGTGAAGGTCACAACCACTGTGAGGGCGTTGGCTGTAATGCACGAAAATTGCTAGGGGTACAATCCCAAAAGGTAGGCATAGAGAACAGATCCGATTTGGTTGATGCCGAAAGAGACAAGGAACCTCCATCTTTTGAGGATCTAGAATACTCCGGAAAAGCTGAAGTCGAATGGCTTGAATTTCCCCTCCTATTGCCGACTGTAAAGCTCGATGAAGGGGTTAGTGATGCCCCAGAACAGGCTCACCACGAAAAATGGCAGAACGTCAGCCAATTCCAGCATAATACCAAAGGTAAATAAAGTAAAAATATGTAATGGTGATCAGTTTTTCCTGGACTTTTTGGAGGGCGAGAGCAGTTGCTTCCTCTTCGATTATATTTGGATTTAAAAGTCCCGAACTCTCTGCTCCAATTCCTATATCTAGATTGCTTTCATTCTTTATCGCTAGAGGGATTCTTTCTTCTATGCCTCGAGCTGCTCGAACATCGATTACAGGCCGTTTTAAATCTACCTCAGGAGGAGGTCGTTGTTCCTGTAGTCCGAGGCATTGATGACGGTTAGCAGGCTTGGATTGATCTTAGTCTCCACGATGTTATTATAGACTTAAGCGTCAGCTTCGGGCAGAAGCGTCCCTATCTTATACCTCTATCGTTTCTATGCGATGAAGCTGAGCAGCTTGTCCTTTTGTGCCTTCGACCTCATCATGATCTTTTAAAGCTTTTACTACAGGTTACTGCTATTCTCGATGCCATTGAAGTCCTTGTCGAACAAATCGTCCAACCCATGCCGCATCTAGGCTGTTATCTGGGCGCATCTCTTATAGAAATTCCCATAGATGACCTTTTCCATGGAGATTGCGTTGTTGATCTGATCTCTGATTTCCTTTTCCTTGCGGGTTTCCTCCTCTCTCATTTTCTAGAGCTCTCTCTTGCGGTTGATCCACTTGTTCTTGATATTTTAGGAGTTCTAGACTGTATCCTGTATGATCTTCTCCCTGTCCTTCAATACCCTCAGCTCCTCTTCCAGCTTGGCCCTCCTCTCCTTCTTCAGCTCGATGCTCTTCTTGAGGTTCTAGCTGTAGTTGGACAGGGAGGTGAGCTCGGTGAGATGGTACTAGGTGAGCTGGTCCTTCTTGACTGCAATGTCCTTCTGAAAATCGTTGTACTTTTTCCTGTTGGACTCATTCTTGCTTTCCCTTTCCTTTATTTCGCGATTGTTGGAGTCTATCTCTTCCTTGCACCTTGCTATCTTATCGTCGAGTTCCAGCTTGCTCTCCTCGTAGGTCTGCTGGATGTATTCTTTCTTGGCGAGGGAGGCATCGAGGAGCTCCTGGTACATGTTGAACTCGTTCTTGAGGTTCTCCATCTGCTTGGCGTACTAGTTGAGCTTGCGCGTGCAGTCCTGGCGGTCCTTGATCATCTTCATCTCGTCCTGCAGCGCCTGCGGGTTGCTCAGCTTGTAATTGATGAAATCGGCGATAGAGTCCTCTTTGAAAAACATAACTAATTATATAACCCACCTCTCGTCCTTGCTGCCCAAGAGAGAGGGTATTATAGGGACGGACCGAGGATGCGAAATGATTATGTAATGCTGATAAAAATAATTAATTATTGCTGATGTCAAAAATTCAGGAAACCCTCAAGCTGTACACCTACAACGCCGCCAAACCCACCTTCACTGCCCACCCTCTCTACGTCTACGATGCCGAGAACAAGGAAAGCGGACTCAAGTTCACCCTCAAACTCTACAACGCGCCGATGCTGAGCTCGCCACCTACATCCAGAAGATGAAATCGGCTGCCTCGATTACATCGTCAAACTCTACGAAATCATCAACGAGCCTGAAACCAGCCAGCTGCTTATCGTACAAGAACCTGCGCCTATGGCACGCTTGCCAGCGCCTCAGCAGGCCAAAAAGATTCGAGGACGAAGACGCTCTCAACATAGCCAAGCAGCTGCTGAATGGGCATATCGACATGCTGAGGACTGGACTATGCTGGACTGGCTCAGAAGCGGATATCGACGTGACTGAAAACGGAGTAAAGCTTTCCTGGAACAATTCCATGATTTATTCCTAAAACAACCCCAATCCCTTCCCGACATCCTTGAGCGAATGTCCTCGAGGAAGGACCAGTCTGGAGTGCTTCCCTTTCCTCCCAACAAGATGATAGCCGATCTCATCAAGGTATCGAGAGAAAACGCGTCTGAAATGAGTCTGCATCCCTTGCTGAAGAAGAGGGATAAGGTCTTCAAGAAGAAGGGCAAGAATTGGATCGCCATTAAGGAGTTTAAGGCAAAAGGAGAGTATTCTTCGTAGCTGGCATACACAGCAGTTAGCAAGTAATACGGTTTGGTGAGAGTGAAAGTTTCGAAAAAGGATAGGTGGACGAAAATCTGATAAAGATCTACCAAACAAAGCCGAGCTTTACCAGACTCATCTAATACTACGAGGATGGACCGAATTTCATCACTATAAGCGAATACGCCAACGACGGCAACGTGCAAAGCTACGTGAAGAGGCTGAAAGCGGCAAGCATCCAGCTCAAGGAGAACCACATAGAATTCATCTTCTTCAGTTTGATCGAGCCTCTCAAGTTCATCAACGCATCGCCAGTCATCTCCTTCAACATGCTGCACATCAAAAACGTCTACATCGAGAACGGAATCCCCAAGATCGGCGAATCCATGCCCATGAATGAAGCCCTAAGGGAAAGCCTAAACGACAAGGCTGAAGTCCCTGACTTCTACCACAAAGAATTCAAGCAAGTTCCCAGCAGCAAAGACGCCAAATTCGATACATACTCGTTGGGAGTTTTGCTTTACAAGTTGATGTACACGTAGTATCCCATTTTCCCCGAGGGAAGCGTGCACATCCCAACCACTCCAAGCTATAAAAAGTCATTGAAGGATGCTCTATTGCTGTTCCTGAATAAGGGAGGCAACCTGCTGGAGCTGGAGAGTGAACTGCAGGTCAGCGACGACGTGAAGAACCAAGTGAAGCAGAATGAGCAGATCCTTAACTATGGAGTGAAAAAGACAGGCGCACAGCTGATCAACTAGGAGAGACTGGATAATTAGTACCACTCTGAGCTGTCGATCGGCGAGGAAGAGGAAAGGAAAGCGAAATAGAACAGAAGCAAAGATTGCCTGGGCAAGTGTGGGACTACCTCAACACGAGAGGCAAGGATCATTAAGGAAAGTACAGGAGAATGCATCTTTCTCAGTTCGCCTTCTACAGGAAATGCACTTTAGTCTGGCTCGTCCTCATCCTTTACTTCTTAGCCTTCTTCCTGCCCTATATGATCGGCTTCTTCCACTTGGTGAACAACACCAGGCTATTTTTCCCAGTCACTGTCAACATCCTGGGCCAAACTCACCGCTTCATAGCTCCCAACTACGACATCTTCCTCAACGCAGTCACCAATTTGGGCCCTCTGCAGTCCACTTCCCAAATAACTGACGGCCTCAAGTGCGCCATGGATGACACGGGTAGATTTTGGCTTACATAGGTGTTTACTATGACTTCGTAAGCCGAACTCTCCGCACTGGTACATTTACCTCGGCTTGTCTCTGGTCACCATGGTCATCATCCTGGTGCTTAAGGGAATCCAGACCAGCTAATTCTCCTTGGTGAGGATGTTCTACCACTATTACGACGAGACCATCGACGGCGCCAACGAATCTCGGTTCGCAATGTCGTCGTACGTCTATTTCCAAATGTGGTTTTTCATGTGCCTGTATACCTTCTTCTACCTCTTCAACGTTATCTTCCTGGAGCAGCATTCGCCTTGCTTCGGAGGATCCAACTGGTCGCAACTTACCCAGACGCTCCTGACCGACAGGATGCAGGTAGATTTTGGATTATTTAGTTTAGTCAAAATTATATGATCATCCTTATGGCTACCTTTTTCATGGGGATTTTGAGCTTCATCCAAATCAACAACGCATATTCAAAGATTGGATATAACTCTCTGCTTAATCCGATCTTCGTATACACACCCTTTTACATCGCTTTGTTTGTTATGATGCGTATTGGAGCCCAGAGCAGCTTTGTTCCAAGGTACCAATATATCGACAAAGTTTCGTGAGTAATTCTCAGGGCCTGATCGGTAGCAGTTATGCCAACTTCATGGGCTATTTCCCCTAAATTCTATACCTCGCGTAGTTCGGAATATAGTTCCTAGTTGACCTGATCTTCTACAAAGTGGTCGACAAAAAGATAGAAACCTACGTACTGGCCGAAGCAGTGAGTGATTAAATCAAAAATTGATCGTAATAACCTTCATCATCCATCAATAACCATACCGAACAGCCAAACTCCACCTGTGGGTGTATATTGCTTTTCCAGCTTTTGAATTAGTCCATTATACTTTGGTAATTACAATTAACTCAACCAAAAATGACTCAATCCTCCCTCGTGAGACCGCTGAGATAAATAACCTTGGCTTAGGATGTCGACGAGTTCCAGTCTTCCGAGTAGTTCAGACAGCTTCCGATTAAAATCCAGCAGCTCTTCGAGCAACTGCAACTCATCATAAAAATTCAGACTAAAATGGGTTCAAGTAGGACCAAAACAACTAACAGGCCAAAGAAAACTCCATCGAATCAGTCCATTCCGAGTTCTGTAATGTCTTCAAGAGACTTGCCCAAACAGAACAAATCGCATTTCTACAGCAAATCGTCGCGGAGATAAAGGCAAAGCCTGAAAAAAAGCCATCGCAGAACGGATTTAACCAAAACATACGCTAGTTTCAGTGCAATATTCGCACATTTTCATATTGCGTGCCCCACTGGACCGCAATCCTTCTAAAATTGAACAAAAATCGAAAAACTTTGACCCTCTGCCTTCCCAACAGAGTCATAGACGTCTACTTGCGGGAATACCTGCTCAGGAAATCGAAAGTACACGCGAATTGCTTTGTCCTTGAAAACATTGGACTCGCTGCTAAGAACAAACAGTACACGTATCACGTCAAGTTCGCATAGAATGAGACGGAACCCTATGCCGAACTTGAGTTTTTGGTGAAAAAGATTATCGTGGAAAGCCAGGCATAGGCACTGCTTAGCAGGATTAGGGAAGAAAGCAATATGAAGCTTGCTTTAAGTAAGTGCCGCGGACAAATTTCCATGTTTTTGACAAAGAAAAATATTAATAAAATTAAGTAAATTTAAAATGTAACTTAAATTGAGCAAACTCCTTTACTTCCAGCAAGGTAACAGTAAAAATCTAGTGAGGAGACCAGCATCAAGGCTTCCAATGACGGTGATAGCTACTCTGAAGTCAGCTCATCCTAAAAATGCAGGATAGAAGTGAACAACGATGATGCCAATCTGTATCGTGGAAGATTCGTTATCAAAGATAATTGCACTTCATTTATGAGGAGTTTGATTGACTCGTATAAATCATCCCACAAAATGGTCTTCCGCTTGAAGGTTCTCTAGTCCAAGTAGGAAAACACTGCATAAGCTTTAGTCAATTATGCTGCTTTTTACCATAAATTGTGTGGAAGTAAAAGGTATTCGGACAGCTTTTCGTGCCAAACAGTAGAATACGGAGCAAAAGTCCTCTGTTAAGCCTAGCGCAGAATCATTCAAGTGCTCATTTGTGAATATCGACCACGAAGATAACCGAAATTTCCTATAATTTCTAAAGATATCAATCAAACCATCATAATAGAATGGAGAATTATAGGTGTTGCTTCTGTGCAAGTTTGCCCCAAGCAGCTTCGATAGCGAAGCCATTGAGGAATATTTGCTCAGATTCGAAGATGTTTTCGCGAATAGGAAGAGCATGGCAAGCAGCATCTGTGCAGCTAACATCAAACCTGAAATATTGTAGCGACTTTTCCCTTAAGCTTTGGAATATTTTGAAGGAAAATAGCGCTAGGTATAAATCAAGACCCAGCAACGACCACTGAAATAAAAATAGGCATAGCAGCCAATTAAGAAATAGCTGAACAATAACAACATTTAATGCTTTTTTCGGACAACTTCAACGACAAGCACAGAGGATAGCAAAAGCATCTCGTTGTTTCCAAATCCTATCTCAAGTACCGCTACCCATTAGGCGTCATCAGCAAGAAAGGGAAGATAATGAAGGAACATTTTCTCTGGAACAACTGGAAAAGAGCAGAGAAGGGCGGATTGGTGTGCAAAAACGAGGAACTAGTCGAAAGACAGAAGAAGATGTTCAAGCTGATCGTTAAGAAGTTCGGTGAGACGCTGCTGATGGGCAAAAACATCATCAATTTTTCACTTCCAGTCATCGTCTTCAAGAAAGAGTAAAAATCATTATACGTAGGAGCCACTTATAGTCGCTAGCCAAGAGCTACCTTTACTCTCCCATCTTCACCGAAAAGGCAGCCAGCATCGCCGATCCCCTCGAACGGATGAAGTTTTCAGTGATCCTGATGATAACTGAAAACGCTCTTTCGATCCACATGGAGAAGCCATTTAATCCTATCCTGGGTGAGACTTTCCAGGGGTGGATCAACGGATGCCCTATTTATCTCTAGCAGATAAGCCACCACCTCCAATCTCAGCCTACTACTTCCTAGGAAGGGGATACAAGAAATACGGTTGCATTGAGCCTAAGATCTCGGTGGGCCTCAACACTGGCAGCGGATACAGCATCTTCCCCCACTTCGTCTAGTTCGACGACGGAATGAAAATCGAATACATCTGCGCCAAGATAGTCATCGGAGGATTGCTCATCGGAGAACGCACCTTCAACTTCGAAGACAAAAGTAACCATCATTCAAACTTAGTCTACGCATACGATAGGAAGAATAGGTATTTCGCATCTGTGAGGTTCGGACCAGTAAAGAAAGGCTTCTTCTCCTCCAGCAACTAGCCTGAGGATTACTTTTTCGGATAGATTTGCGAAGTCACGCATGAATTCTAGGCCTTCTTCGACGAGGAGAAGGGAGTGAAGCCACACCCTGAGGAGAAACACATCGTCAAAAAACTGGCCCACTTCGATGGAATTTGGAACAGTTTCATCAACATCAACGGGGAAGAAGTCCTTAACTTCAAAACCGACCTTCCTTACGAGTTCGACGATGAGCCAATGCCGCTCCCTTCCGATTCCAAGTATAGGGACGATCTGAGCAACCTACTGGCGGGGGATCTGTAGGCTGCTCAGGCGGCAAAGGAGGAGATGGAGGAGATCCAGAGATACGATCGCAAGCTGAGGGAGGAGCACAATAAGTGATCCAGGTTTTCCCCTGCCCTTACTGGTTATTACTCAATATGCATTAATCATATTCACAGCCAGCCATCACTCACTCGAGGATACGATTATGCTCGAAGAACTTCTTGAACCTGGCCTGCGCGTCCTCCAGCTTTAGCTCTCCGTTCACCACGAAGACTCTTGTCTTTCCCTCCCGGTAGAGCCGCTTGTAGTGGATCAGGACCGGCTCTGTTTCGCTGTGGAAGGTGGCAAGTCTCTTGGTGATGACTTCCTCGGTGTCGTCGAGCCGTCCGCTTGTCTTGCCCCTGTTGAGCAGGCGCTGGATCATGACCTCATCTCTCACCTCGATGTAGGCGAGCAGGATCACCTTGATCTCCTCTCCCACTATCTGCTCCCACAGATCGATGTTCTCCTGGTTGCGGGGGAAGCCGTCCACCATCACTATCCTTCCAGTGCCAATCGAGAGGATCTTCTTCTTGAGCTGCTCGACCACGATCTGGCTGGGGACCATCTGTCCCTCCTTCATCCTCCTGCTGATCTCCTCGGCCTCCTTGGAGCCGGTCTTCAGGAAGTCGCGCAGGATGTCCCCCACCGAGAGGTGCAGCAGGCTGAACCGCTCTCTCAGCTGATCGCAGTGGGTGCCCTTGCCCGATCCCGGTCCGCCCAGCACGAAGATTACTCTCGGTTTGCTCATTAAAATATAATCGTCGCTTGACCGATGCGACATAAGTGTCGGTGTCCCCTCCGGCATTAGATTTGCGCGGTGGGAATAGGGGGTAAATTTGGTTGAATGTGTTGTTCATCATCAAAATCGTTATAATCTGCAGATGGAGGGCGGACTGGCCAGCGAGGGCGGACAGGCGCGGAACAACAGCTCCAGCTTCATGCAGCACGCCGACAGGAGGAGGCAGCTCAAGATATTCGGGGAACTGGACGCAAGACTGGACTACTGCGAGTTCCTCATCAGGAAATAAACCAATAAAAATGACTACCAGCGCTTCAAGTCCAAGAAGCGCAAGAAAGAATTAAATGAGGACCTTGCCAATGCGCTCAAATCCCTAGCCATCGACGAACTCATCCTCTACTACAACACGCTCGTCGAGCAACTGGTCAGCCTCACTCTGAACGTATGCTCGCCGCCAGTCATCGACAGCAAGAGCTTCATCATCTGCGAGGCCTACTCGAGGACCTACAGCTTGAAGATGTGGAAGAAAAAGAAGCTGCGGTTCGACAGGGAAAATCACATTATATACGCCGAGAAGGACAAAAAGATTAAAATATACGACCTCTCCAACTACCTCCTCAGGAGGTCCGACAAGGGGGACTTCTTCACACTCGCGCTCGAAGCGCACAATAACGTCCCGCTCGAGAAGAGCAGGACCGCCCATTTCGGCTTTTAGTATAAGAACACTTACATCCTATGGTTCACCAGCATACAAAAGTCCATTGAGTACAAACAGTGGGAGTCGCTGGTGGTCAGCCTCAACAAGGAGCAGCTGATCGCCAAGAGCAGAGAGACAGCGAAGGAGAAGTAGTGGGATAGGCTGAACAAGACGTAGGGCAATCACGATGTTCACTAGGATTAAACTGGCTAAGTTGTGCAGAGTGCCATCTATATACCCCTCTCCTCGTCGCACTCCGAAGACGTCAGCTTGTCTCTCGAAACAAGCATGAAGAAAGAGGACTCACAGATGCCCAAAGAAGAGAGTATACTGACGAATTCTTTCAAAATTTAGCCAGAAATCGACGTATAGGCAATAGTTAGAGAGTCGTTTACTTACAAGTTGGTCCACTGTGCCAATGCGTTTCCGAGTGTATAGGATTTGCAGTTTGAGCTGCAGTTGGAAGATGAAGGAATGAAGAAAAGTAAGTTTTAGATTAGCTTTGCCAGTGCTGTGCTTGATAATCTGGATATAAATACACACAGCATGGAAGACAAGCAAAATTTCGATAGGATGTAGCTTCCATAGATGCCAAAAGATGCAAGCATTTATCAAAATCGATCAAATTCTAGCTAATTCAAGCTTATATATCTATTGCCGAACCACCACAAGCTCGAAGCTAAAGCAGTGCTTGCGCATTTCCTAGAAGTTTCCAGCTACAAGACAATAAGCAAGGCAGTTTCTTCATGCTTAGTAAAGGCGGTAATGTACTCCTAAAACTCCACCATCATCTACTAGCAGCACCATCCTTATAACCGTCTCTACAGGCCACGCTAGTTCTACTACGTTCGGCATGTAACTCGCAATACCAACAACTAATACTTCATTATCGACAGATCAATCACCAACTCTCTTCCTTTGGCCACTGACAGCTTCCACGTAAGGGGATAACTGCAATCCATCTATAGATTTTCATAAAGCAAAGATGGAGTGAAGGTGGTGGCAACCATAAGGGTGAATAATGGTGGGACGTTAGCCGAACATCAAAATGTGAGTCTATGTAAAAAGCAAGTGCTTGATTTGGCTTTAGGAATATGCGAGTTTTACTCCATGAATGCCATACCGATAGCGAAGATAAAATACTACAATCTCTAGTCCCATTCCAAACACCCTCCGCCTTCCCGAAAATCACCGTAAATACAAACATAAATGGCTCTCAGTGACGAACAACAGCCACTAATATAGCCACCGCCAACATAGCCACCGCCAGTCATAAAAAAAGCTCAAAAGAAGCAACACAAACAATCATTTTATCGCATCACACGACATCAGATCCTCAAAGATAGCATCCTTTCCGAATCCTTCTTCGTTGGCTAGGAACCCCAAGAGGAGGAAGTTTTCCAAATGAGGAAAAGCTATAGCCCCCAAAGGAAAACCTACATCGAAACTAGAAGCTCCAACAAAGCCTCTCCCGAGAAGACGAAAGCTGAAGAACATGAGTGGGAAATGCAGGTGGAGCCAGACTGGAAGGACTAGTGGATGGTCGACGAGGAAAACGGCGGATTCGTCATGAAGAAGAACCCAACGATGAAAGAAAAGGAAGTCATGAAGAAGATCATTTAGACTGTAGCCAAGAAGTCACTGCTTGGCAAGAACATAGAGAATATGAGCTTTCCTGTCGATATCCTCGTTCCCGAGAGCCGCCTTTAAAGACTGCTGAGCAATCTATCTAGCGCTCCCTTCCTGCTGGGAGGCATTTCCCACCTTCCCTTCCTTGAAAAGTTCATGAAGACAGTCATTTTCAGCATCCAAGCCTCTCTTCTATCTCTCCGCAACGGCAAGCCATTCGATTCCCTCCTCGGCGAAACCTACCAGTGCAGGTTCTCCCATGAATGCGAGGGATACGCCGAGCAGATCAGCGTTTCCCCCATCACCTCCGCAATCTACTTGAAGGGAAGGGATTTTTCCGTCTCAGGTAAAGGGATTTCGATTCAGCTGCCCTCAAGCAGAAGTTCAAAGTGACTATGAACAGCGCTTCTCTCTAGAACGAAGGGACCTACCGAGTGGCTTTGGGGACAAGGAGGAGATTTGCTTCACGACTCCGCCTGTGATTTTGCAGGGGATGACGTTCAGCCGTCGGTAGTTCCTGCTCTAAGGAAAATGTAACTTCTTGCCCACTTAGCCTTCCACTGGATTTTAGGTCAGAACATCGTGCTTGTGCTCCACTTCGAGCCGAAAAACACCTTTTCCCGAAGCGAGGACGCCAAGAAGGACTACTTCTAGGGCACCGTCTACGAGGTGAGTGCCTAGTTCATGCGCGAGTTCGCCTCGAGCAAGCAGAGTCCCTCGGAGGCGCACATAGTGAGAGCGCTGGGAAAGGTGGTGGGCAGGTGGACCAAGTACGTATCATTCAACGGCCAGACTGTCCAGCTTTCCCAGATAGCGCTGAGCTAGATGTACAGCAACAGCAGTCCGCTGCCCTCCGATTCGTCTTACCGCCTCGATATTCAAAAAATGCGAAATTTCGACCTGGAAGAGGCACAGACATGCAAGGATGAGCTTTAGTAAGCTCAGCGTAAGGATAAAGCCTTACGAGAAGAAAACTTCAATTATGATATGGTGATTCATTGAATAAAGCATGATTTTTATATGTGCCTTCTTATCATTAAACAAATCAATTTTTGTATCGATTGATGGCTGATTTTTATGATGGGGTCTCTAATTATAGATTTCGAGAAAGTATGGAAAGCCTGCAATAAAAATAATATCTTGGCAAAAATATCTTGGTAAAAAACTTTTGTAATTGATACGATTTTTGAGTACAACGTTAGTTGAGGCAGCAATCTCTCCATGCTTTTAAATTTTTTATTGACAATTAGTGAGTTTTTGATGTTTTTATTGCACCAAGTTTAATATAAGAAAAAAGTATTTTCAAACGGTACTTAAATCAAGAAGGCCAGATTAATCTTAACAATAATTTTAAGATGCAAATCTCTTTGAGTCTCATGCAAGAAAATTAGAATACAGCCGTATTCGAGCTCAAATCACGACAGTTGGTCTAAAGATTCAAATCTAAGAGGGAAAAGATCGACAAGAGTCGATACTCCAAAGTTGAAAGGAGGCACCACTTCAAATAGATGATTCCCCGCAATGAATGGGGCATTGATGCCTGGAACAAGTGGTTCTAGCACAACGGGGACAGGAACGATGAGCCAGAGTTCAGATACAGACTCGATGAGGCGTTCACCCATAACTCAGTCCAGACGATCAAACGCCAAAGCTACAAGCTCAATCGAAGCCTCTTGCTTGAGCTCTAGAGCTACTCGCTTTAGGCTTCCAGATACAACCACAATGAGAATGTGGCCATGTGCTTCCTTTATAGCCTATACACCCAAGCTGCAGCTGAAAAGGGCATTCGCGCCGAGCAGAGAGACCAAACTCTTTGGAAAATTGGACAGTGGAGGGACAATAACACAAATACAGAGTTTAGGGAAGCCACCAGTAACTTTGTTACCACCCATTACTCTGAACTTTCCCTACCCTACTTGGAGCAAGTTGAATACAATCTCAATCCGAAAAAGAAAAAACTCCTATTTCCTAATTAGCGATTGAATCCCGATGAAAAAACAGCCCAATACTTAGCCTTGGATCTTCTCTGCCACCAAACCGAATTGTTGCTTTCTAAGGAGATAAACGAGCAACAGTTCAAAGAAGCCACCCGAAAGATATCAGATGACGATATCATCCAGTTTGCTCTGAGAGTTTTAGCTGCAGTGCTCCTCTATAAGGATAAATAAGTCTACAAGCCTCCAGCAAATGATAATGACGGAATGCTGGTTGAATACGGTGATGATGAGATCGTGGCGATAGTGGGCGACTGGGGGTCCAGGCTGCCTGATTCCTACCATCTTATCGATGAGCTGGTCCTCAATAGAGGAGCCACTGTCATTCTTCATCTGGGAGATGTCTACTATGCGGGATGGCCAAGCTAGCTGCTGGAGATCACCGAAAAGATCAACAACCTGAGGCAGTAGGTGAAAAAAAGGTTCAACAAAACACTAAGGTACTACACTATTCCTGGGAACCATGACTACTATACAAACGGAGGGCCTTTCTACGAATATCTTTAAAATTGCAATCCTAATAATGACCAAAAGTTTGGCTTTTTCTGCTTGAGAAATAAGAGCAAGAGCCTTCAATTCATTGGACTTGATACAGGCCGCAATGCATCAGGCTTGCTGGACGAGTTCAATCCATGGTTTCCTGGAACAAAAATAAGGGACAGGGAGTTGGACTGGGCAAAGAAAAAGATCAAAGATTTCACAGGCCAGACTATTCTGCTCACCCACCACCAGCTCTTCTCCGCCTACGACAAAGTGATAGGAAAATTGACAGCGTGGGGATACAATGACCAGCAGAACAACAACCAGCTCTCTTAGCAGTTGTTCACGGTGCTTCATAAGGTCAGTGTGTGGTTCTGGGGACACGAACATCGTCTTGTCGGCTACAAGAACAATGCATACGGCGTGCACACTTCCAGAGTGGTCGGCAATAGCTCTTTCCAAGTGCATCACCCCAATACCTACAATGTTGAATTCAATGACTTCGATATCGTGATCCCCGAATTCACCCCCGGAAAAGATAGTCTTGGATGGTTCGACCACACAGGAGCCCTCCTCACCTTTAAAGATAAACTGATTAACGTTGAATACGTGAACATGACATCCTCTTACGACAAGCGTTCGACCGTCACAAGGGTATTTTCCTAAGCCATCAAGGCTCCAGAATACAAGAATATTTAGCAAGGCTCACGATATAAAATCCTCGATTCTTCAGGCCTATCCTACTCTGTCTTTAAGGACTATGTTTGGCTGCATTACGTTCCAACTGATTTCATGTTCGAGCTGGTGGATGACCCTACTTCCTCAAAGTTTATTCACACCAAAACGCCAATCTACATCAAGACCACCTATGGATACTATCTTTACCTCTCTTGGAATTGCATCTATATCACCCCTGATAAGAGCAGGGCAAGCAAGTTCGCACTGGGGTCTACTATAGCGTAAAGACAGTACATTTCCACTGGAGATCCTATGAGGCTATATTGCCTTAGTGAAAATGCGGTTATCGGACGGCGTAAGTCCTGGTTTTATTATTATTACGCGGGAACAGGCGAGGAAAGTACAATCAAGGTTTACCAAACCGACCCATGATCATCATCCATTATCATCATTATACCAAATATCAAAAACTTAATGAATACTGCTTATAAACTTCAAACTATGCTAGCTTTGAAGCTGATACAGCAAGGAATAAAGGCCATACTGATGCATTATGCGGGGTTGGTGATATTTCCTTTGTGTTTATGTATTGTAGTAGCATGAGCAAATATGAGAGTGCAGTTATATGACTATCATCAACTCCTCAGTTCCCCCAATATCTCCTCATTAGCACGCACCATTTGTTCCTCCACCATGGTATTGCACCACGGACACACCCTGTATCTCTGCACAGGGGTGGCCAGCAGCATTTCCTTGCATTCTAGACACATGGTATGCTTCTGCTGGCAAAGGACGACTGGCATTTTCTCCTTATTGTTGAACTTCTACTGACAGAGGGCACAACTGAAACGCGAGTCGCTTTTGTTCACTTTGCTCGACTATGCTATCTTGATGGATGCTTGCTGCGATTTTCTATTTGGAGTTGTTTGCGCCTGTAAGTTGGTATTGCCCTTTAATGCGATTTCCAAGTGGCTGCTGGAGAGGTTGTTGGGACGGATGTTCTCCTTGTCGTTGTCGTTCTTGGCAGTGATGCAGGAAGCGCCCATCTAACCGTTCCTGTTCAAATAATATAATACACCCAACATACACGATCCTGTCCGATCGCCCACCACCACACCCACCATAGCATTCCCAGCGATTTCCCCTATGCTCGGGCTGGAGGCATTTATTAATATATTTTTAATCATATCATGAAGCCGAACTTCAAGAAGACCGAAGGCAACAAGCTGATCGCCATCGTCGGCGACGAAGTAGCTTCCCGCTGACCTAGGACACAGTCACTGGCTTCCTCCTCACCGGGATAGGCGAGCGCAACATCCGCGGCGAAACCAACTACCTCATCGTCGACTAAAGTACCCCTCTCACGAGCAAGAATCCACCAAACAGTCAGTGGAGGCAGTCTTCGGCCGCTTCCTCCGAGACACCAACATCTCCGTCGTGCTGGTCACGCAGGAGGTAAGCGACAGGTTCCTGCGCGAGACCATATCCCAACGCGAGTAGATCTACCCTGTGATTCTGGAAATCCCATCTAAGGAGAAGCCCTACGACCCCGTGAAGGACGTGGTGATGCAGCGCGCCCACCGTTTGCTGTACGGTTCCGAGCTCTCCGAGGGCAACTGATGATTATAACATAACAATCGTCATTATCATGAGCAACGCCAATCCCAATCCGCGCGTGCACACCACCGAGGACAAGAACGCCATCGCCGAGGAAAAGGAAGTCTACATCTACGCGGAAGTGGATATCGACAAGGCCTTCCACGACATCCTCGCCAAGAGCAAGAAGATCAGGAACTATCTCCAGGAAAAGGGACTCTCTATCGACTTCACCGAGAAGATGCGAAGCTACAAAAACTTCGTACAATTCCCCTAAAGTAGCGGATCTGTTTCGACAACGAGATCCAGAAGTTCATCCACCACAAGGAACTGACCAGCGACCTGCGATTGATAAAGAAGAACGTGTTCAACTCTCTGGAGGACTTCATGCTGCACCGGTTTGATCTCTACCTGGAGGAGGAGGCGCTGCACAGCGAGTACAAGAAGAAGGTGGAGGAAATCGAGAAGAAGTTCAACAGGAGGTTCTAAGAACTCATGAAGAAGGCATCCTGATGGGATAAGGCTGTTTGTGTGGATTTGGGCAAAGTGGGACTGGGTGGGCTGAGCTTGAATAAAGTTAAACTACTTTCTAAAGTTATTTATATCGTGGAAGAAAAACACATAAGGGAAATGTTTTTCTGTGACTGCCACCGCGAATGCTCCACTCCGCTGGCCCCACGCACTGCCGTTGGGTGTGCTGCTGCCTGTGGAGCCATTTCGGGGAGTAGAGGGCGTGTATTATTTTTTGCTTCTAAATTTGCAAAAAACGCATTTAAAATTCTTAGAAAGCCTTCCCAAACTCGGTTGTAAGGGGTTTTGGGGGGATTTTGGTTGAAATTAGCGGCGATCGGTCGGTTGGATCAAAAATTCCAAAAGGAAAGCGGGAGGCTGTGGGGTAATGTGGCAAAGTGAGAGCGCGGATGGGCCACTTTCAGGACCGCTTCCCATAAATGGAGGACATTTTTAGTGAATTCACCTCATACCCTTGTCCTCCCCAGCACCCCACGGGCGCAACTCGCCTGCTGCTCTTTTTAAAAAGCGAGCCTCTCCGGAGTGATTCAGTAAAAATGGGGATTAAATCGTTTATTGGGGGGCGAGGAAGTATAGAAGGGGGCTTGTGGGGCGGGTGGGGCCGAGGAGAGGCGGATCGAGAAAAAAACATTGGTAAAAAATGCATTTTGGGAGGTGTTTTCGGTAAGAATTCTCTTTTAATTTTAATTAGGGGTTATATATACGCCCAACAGCCATTTCAGGACCATTAACTGCCTCCCCCCGGCACTAGTCCCCCACCACCTGCCACCCTCCTCCTCCGTCCTCGGGAAACGGACAATTCTGAATTCTGAGTGAATTTGAAGAGAATGTGCTTGTTTTTTATTGGAAACAACAGGGGCCATTTCTCGGGGAATTGTGACAAGGGGGTAATAAACGATAAAAGGAGGAGGGCGGGAGTGCGAGGGGGCGGCGGGCGGGCGGGCCTGGGGGCGGGTGGGGGGAAAACAGCGGTGGGCAGCGATTTAATGGTACTTGGGTTTGGAGATATAAAAATTAAATGTAGGCGGTGCTGGGCAGGTTGTAAGCTGCGGAGAACTACAAGGAGGGCGTGCGGACGGCGAGCAAGGCCAACAGGATCGGCGTGGGCGTGCTCAACGGGCTGACCGTGAAGAAAATGAGGATGTTTTACCAACGAACACTCAAACAGTATAACTATTTTTTACCTATAGCTATCACAACAACCCGCTAAAGGCGCAAACCTCATGGTTCTAGAATGAACTTCGCCTCTACCACTGGCTCCTCCTCGCCCTTTCCTTCCTCGACAACACCCTCCTCCTCTAGTTCGTAACACCCTCCTCATCAAGCCGCCCCACCTTTGGCAGCAAATTCAATCCATTTTCGTTCCTAAACCCCTCCAAATGCTTGAGTTCGAAGCCAGGAAACTGGTCAGTTCCTCCCCCGCGGAATCCCACCGCGCGTGGCTCTCCCAATAATGCGAACTGCTGCGGGAGATCATGAGGTAGTCCGTTCATGACCTAGGGACTCTTCGATGATAAACAGGTGGAACGAGGTGTCGCGAAGCCTATTCGAGCGTTCGGGACGAGCCTTCTACCGTTCTGGCAAGCAATGCAGGTAGCAGTGGTTTAACCATTTGGACGATAGCAAAAAGCAGTAAGAAATAAGATTACCTCAGCGGATAGTGGACGGCGGCGGAAGACAGGGCGATTCTGGAGTTCGTGATGGAGAAGGGGCACAAGTGGGCGGAGCTCTGCCGCGAGGTGCTGCCCGCCCGCACCGAGCACATGATCAAGAATCGCTTCAAATCGATCATCATTCGCCAGCTGCAGGATAGGGAGCGGGGCGCCTATAACGAGCGGAAAATTATTAGAAAGATTCTTGCAAGGGATTTATAAAAAATGGAAATCACACCCCCGCCCTTCAAAATCGCCAACCTCAGGACTTATCACTCGGAACTCATGGAGATGGCGCCTGAGGCGCAGGATTCGATGTTGGAACGGCTGCCTCCGCCCGAAGGCCATATATAAAATATTAATAATAGTTCCGCGGAAAGATAAAATTAATAAAAAAGCCCAAACGCGGGTGAAGCCCTGCTGGAGCAGCGCAGGACTGCCATCGGAGGGGATAAGCTCCAGGGTGCAAATACCCAAAATATGGGGAATTTGTACTCACAATGCCAAATCACGCAAAATCAATTTGAAAACCGCAGCATGGGGCATTTCCTGCCCTCCTACTTCGCCATCTTCCCCACGCCCATCCTCTTCGCGAGCGCCTTCCCGTTTAACCAGGAGTGAATGATATTTAATATTGTGGACTATTGTATTGGCAATCCGATAAATGTGATGGATGATAGGGCGAGAGACCATGAAAATGAAATAGATCTGGGTGGGTCAGCAGCAGGAGCTCTCGCTGTTCTTGCGCAGCTTGCTGGGGTGGATCTTCATCTTGGAGGCCTGCGCCACCCGCTACCGCTCCTTCTCCGTCTAACGCAGCATCCCCGCCACCACCTTGAAGATTTGCTTCACGTTTAGGTTCTACTTCGCAGAACACTCCAAAAACTACCACTTGCCTCGCTTCGATAAGTACCGACGCACCTACTATTGTGATACTCCTCGGCCTGCCACCCTCAGGTCCACCTTGTTCCCGACTAGTACGATGCCTATGTTTACAACGATATACAAGGCATGTTTTCGCAATTGGTTTCTATTTGTCTGGCCCAGTAGTCGACGGTTTTAAAGGTGGCGGGATCGTTGATATCGAATACGATCACAACCGCATCGCTATTTTTATAGTAGAGGGTCAGCAGCGACCTGAACTTCTCCTGCCCCGCAGTGTCCCACAGGTCCATACGCATCGGCTACCCCCGACCGTCCTCCACTCGTAACGGTGGAAACACGCCCCCAACGTATTCGAAGTCTTCTCGGGGAAAGAGCCGTGAAGCACCTGCAGGATGCTCGTCTTACCCACGTCTTTATCAGCTCAGGATTACTCGTGTCGCCCAGCAGGATCACCTTGGGGTTCTTTTTCATGGATATTATATCTGAGATTCAAATGGAGTAGAGCAGAGAGAATCAGGGCTTCCTGTCGTGGTTTTGCTACAAGACGTGGTACCCCTTCAAGACCTTGAGGAGCGTACTCATCCTGGCCGTCGTCCTGGGGGCCATCTTCATAGGACTCGCCGTTATGCAGGTGGCTCTCTACAGCAAGACTCACGAGTATGAGGTTCTGTACGCCAACAACGAGGATTGCCTCGAGCGGAAGAGCGGAGAATCGTGCGAGAATATCATGGAGATTAAGGAAGACCTGGAGCCTCCGATCGCGTTTGTGTATGTGCTGCAGAATGCGTACATCAACCATCGCAAATATATCGACTCTGTGAGTCCAGACCAGCTTGCAGGTAGGTGCTGCCCCACGTAGGAAAGACGATCGACTTCAAAAAAGCAAGCAAGGAGTGCACTCCCTTCGTCACCAATTCAAACATGGGTAAGTCCACAGCTACACCGGCGCGCCGTTGGATCCCGCTTTCGTCGCCAATCCCTGCGGCTTCACAGGCAATCCTTCCCTAACCCAGCCAAGATGACCTTCAACGACACCTTCAAGCTCTACAACCAGGCAGGCACCCGCATCCCCATCAACGAGTCCGCCCTCTTCCCCAACGTCTACGGCCAGTTCAAGCGGCCCGCCGACAGCGCCACCACCCAGTGGGAGGACACCGAGGACGGCCACTTCATGATCTGGATGAAGAACTCGGGAGCGATCACCAAGTACAAGCTGTGGGGACGCATCGAGCAGCCGCTGCCCGCCGGCAAGTACAACCTGATCTCTTCCAACCACTTCAAGATCGGGGACATGCGCATCAAGAAGGGCGTGCTGGTGGTCAATCCCAGCTCGATGGGCAGCTCCGTCTACTTCTACCCCTTCACCTACGCTCTCATGGGACTCATGTGCCTCGCCTTCGCCGTCTTCATGAAGATCAAGTTGCCAGACTACGATGCACTATTGCTGGAGTTCCAGAACAAGGCAAAGTGATAAAGATCAGATCATTTGAAGAATATATATAATGATATCAAGATTAGGGGAGGGGTCAGTATTCTTGCTTGTTGGCGATGTATTTTAGCAAGTTGTATGCGTTGTTCTTCGGCTTTAATGGCTCAGGAAGGAATGTGTTGATGAAGTTGAAGCGGACGTCCTTCAAGCGACGCTAGTAGGTGTGGCTGAGGTGCTAAAGCTATTGCTAGTTTTTGCGAATGGCCTTCTCCAACTGTCTTGGATCGTAGTTGAGACTGCTGCTGCTGATGCTTTAGTTTTAGGGAAGAGTGACCAGCACAATGCTTTCCTCTTACTTTATCACTTAGGGGGGCGGGATTCTGTACTTTTCTGGCTGCTTTGGCTGTTTGGATTGGGCAAGGACGCTCACTCCCTTCTTGTTTTTGAGGGGGACAGGGTGGGCGTTGAGGAAACTGTCGATTCGAAGTGGCTGCTGCTTTGCTTCTTCATCCTGCCGCTGTTCCTCTCTCGTGGTGGTACATGGGCTCTTCCTGCTGGTAGAAATGGGCATCGTCTGACTTCTCAGAAGGCTCCTCATCCAAACTGGGCATCTAGACGTGCCTATTTCCGTGCTTCGACTGCACTAATGGCCTGTTGGACGAATTGGAGAGCCTGGGTGGGGATTTAGTAGGGAATATTCTTCCTTGGTGGAGGGGGAAGCTCCCAACTCATATTTGCTTTCGAGGTTGCTGTTTCTTTTAAGGGAGTGATTGATTGCCTTTTTCTTCTTCTCGTGCTGGATGAGGTAAGAATCCAGATACTACTTTTTGCTGATTTTGCTCATTTCCTCCACCTTGTGCAGCTCAGTCTGGTGGTATCGCGAAAGGGAATGCTCCTCGGACGAGCCACCCGACTAGTACTCGTCCGAGTAGTCCAAATTGTTATACACTTCGATGAACTCCGTGTTATCGTTAAGGGAAAGGCTCTCCTCGTTCTCCTCGGTGATCCTCCTATTCATTCCAACGATATCAATATCGATATAATAATGGCTTTGCTCAGATGTCCCCATCAATGCCTTTATGCTAATTTTGGTGGTGAGGCGAGGAGGGGTATGCGGGCGGAGAGTGGGGGAAACTTTTGATGTTTTTGATGATAATCAAATATTTTTATTTCTTCTAACATGCTCGATCTGCTGGACCTTGCGCCTGACTGCGCCAAAAGCAGGCCCAAGGAGCGCGATTCCCTCTCCCGCGAGGAACGCTTCAACTTCCTCCTCGCCAAACTCAGGGAAAGAAACCTCCTCAATGACGCCTTCATCAAGAAATTCAGACAAAAGGCCGCCCGCAAACGGGTCAAATTCCCGCAGACCGCCGCCCGCCTCACCACCTAGATGTGCGAGGAGGCCAGCGAGGAGAGGGAGAGGGAGGAGGACGAAGCCGACGACGTGCAATCATCGAAACGCACCATCCATCGAAACACCAAGGACGACGGCTTCTCCCAGAAGGAGCTGGCCAAGGAGAACCTGCTGAAGGAGACCAACCACACCCTCACCGAGGACGTTTCCGACGACGATGAAAAGACGCTGAGCTTCCCCAATCTGGACTTCTGCTCGCAGGAGGCCGATAATTCTCCCGCGAAGAAACCCAAAGCCGCCTTCCAGAACCTCAAGCAGGACAAATAGTTTAACAAGTACCTCAGAAACGTCTTCTTCAAATAAATGGCCACCAAACTGGAAACCAAAAAGGCACTGGCCGAGCGGCAGGACGGATAGGCCCGCAGATCTATGGGCCGCATGAAGACAGAAATGAACTCCAAGTACCAGCTCAACATCAAAAGCCTGATCTTCGGCAGTCAGGAGGCCTCCTCCTCGGAGGGGAAGCACATGTTTAGGAACGAGCATTCGGAGAAGCACAAGAAGGTGGAGGCGGCGATCGACAAGCTGAAGAACAACATGGAGCGCTACGAGAAGGACTGCCAGTTCCACGACGACAAGATCAGCAGCAAGGGGATGCTGCCCATCATCCACAACCACCAGGTCACCAAGAACAAGCGCTTCCTCGAAAACTACATCAAGTACAACAACTACGAACGACTCACCCAATTCCAGCCCGAAACCAGGACCATCTCCCTGGCCAACGAGCCCGAAATGATAATAAAGAAGGAGATCCCGAGCCGCATCGGCATGAGTCTGCGCATCCAGACGATCAACATCCAGAAGTGCACGTGAGGGTGTCTCGGCTGGCGCGTTCTTGATCTTTTCCTGGGATTGTGATGATCGGTTCCTACAAGACTTGCAGTAGTATGTATAATAGAATGGACGGATTTTCCAAAAAGGAAGATAATCGTGCGCCGCTGGAGGAGATCAAGCGGGCGCTGGAGGAGTGGGACATCCGCGAGCGCATCGACGAGAAAATCGACATTTGGGGCGTCAGATACTCTGCCAAGAAGGTACTGCCTGCTTACCCAGATAGCCGCCATCCCCATCAAGTTCATCTCCAACGCCATCATCTTCTACTTTTGCCACAGACTCAAGGCCTTCATCAGCAACTACTCGCAGGCCATGCTCATGAACGTCAGCTACCACCTCAAGTGCATCTACAACGCGCTGGCCATCAACCACTTCAAGCGCACCTCCTATTTCTAATTCTCACTGGTCATCCTCGCCAAATTGACCCACTACTTCATCACCAGTCGCTACTGGAGGATGGCGGAGGCACTCGGCGAGGCTGAGATCGAGAACGACCTCTACCGCTCCATCGTCTGCCTGCTGATTGGATACGAGGTCGACAGCAAGGCCTATTAGCTCATCTAGAAAAAATATAAACAGACCAGGAAGAATAGCAGCGACCGCAGGGACTCGTTCAAGATGATGAACGACCTCAAGTTCACCATGGATCTCCTCGAAAAGACCAAAAGGTCAGCCAAGAAACTGCACAGAAATGGAATCAAAAATCTACTACAAAATAATGACTCAGAGAAAAGCTTGGAGACTTTCAGGGTATAGGTCCACCAAGCTCTCCACATCAAGAAAATCGAGGAGAGCCTGACCAAGCCCGAAGAGAAGAGGAGGGGGAACTTCGAGGAGGGGACTAGGAGCGTGGGAGAAGTGGGGTGGCTGAAGGGGAAAAGCAAGCTGCTGAACATCAACCAGGTGAGTGCAGCCATGTCCATCTACATGGGCAACGAACCGCACAAGGCCATCAGCAACATCCACCTCTCCAAGAGGAGGATAGTCAAGGAACATTACTTCGGCATCACCATCCACGAAAAACAGCCGGAGAGGGTCACGATGCCCCTGGCAGAAATGGCCATGAACTTGAACAAACACAAGGATTGGAGCCTCATCGTCGAGTCCCTCAAGCAAAAGACAGAACATATGATCGTTAAAGAACCGGCAGCAGTCCTCAAGAAGTTCTTCCAGGCCCACAAAAACGAGGCCAGCTTCGCCTCAGGGTCAAAGTTCAACCACTTGGGAGTGTAGATGGCCGACGATAGGGCCGAGGACGAAGACATCGATTTCAGGAAGCTGCACAACGCCGAAGACCAATCGATCCACTGCGTCAACGGTTAGAACAGGTACAAGAAATAATTCCTTCGGAAATCCAGCTCCACATTTTTCGTGAGGGACCGGAGCGAATTTGAAAAATCCTGCGCGAAGAGGAAACAACTGTTCGAAAACAACTCAATCTACCTACCGAAACTGTAACGATTGTGATTTGCTCATTTTTCATATTCATTCAGTTTGGAGGATTGCGTATAGAATTGGAAGATATTGTGAGGGTATTCGATAAGCTTCTAAACCGTATGGGGTGCTGTGAGACAAAAGAGAATGCGGGGGCAAGAGTAAAGCAGAAAAGAACTTCAGTGCCTTTTGCCGTCACTTCGACCACTTCTGTCACTGATGAGATGTCCTCCACGCTGGAAGATGAGGAGTTTTTGGATTATGTCGACCGAATCAAAAGCAAATATGACTTTAGGAAATATCAATCTCTGTGGTTCAATACTCAACAACCAATCAAAATGGGCAATGAGTATTGTCTTTAGAGCTAGAGTAGGGTTGTTACGTGCGTTGTTACTTATTTCGATGTGGAGAAAGCATTGGGATTGAAGTTCGCTATCGTATTTCCTTTTTGGAATCATGGAGAAAGGGAAGAACAAGCAGAATCATTCTTCTTCTACTGTAAGGAAAGACCATATGATGACTCTGGTACGGAGGAAATGAAGATGTAGAGTAAGCTACGCTGTACATCAACTGGAGTGGTCGAATTTTAAAGTAACATCAATGAGATTGTCAAAATTAGTATAAAGGTGCAGGAGAGGTTTAATTTGAAATGATTTCTCCAATTGACTTTTAACATAATTTGATTACAGTCATATAATTATCCCTATTTCAATTAAACAAAGCGGGGTTGGGGTTGGGGTTGGGGTTGGGGTTGGGGGTTGGGGTTGGGGTTGGGGTTGGGGTTGGGGTTGGGG
>NW_022204552.1:0-30886 GCF_008831285.2 Nymphaea colorata | reverse complement strand
CTCTTAATAATGAAATATTGAGCTAGTAAGTGGTCTGGTTTGTGTTCGATCTACCTTAACAGAACTTGTCCTGGACAGAATTTTTGAAAGTGCCCTTCCAGATCATAACATTATTGGTGCGCTGGAAAATATTCAACATTTACATGTAATCAAGTTGGATAATATTATAGTCAGGGGTTCAAGGCTCGCTTTGTTGCGGGTTCAGTATATGACTAAATTATGCGCCAGGTTTGAGTTTGATTATGACAGCCATTCAGTTTTCTTTACCCAACTTGACTAAAAATTTGTTTCCTGGATACAGTAATATTGAGATTTTAATTTGCTGACGCATTTTCTTCTCTAACTTTATATATAACAACAATTTAGTTTCATGTTGTATATTTTAAGGTAGATCAAAGGGTTCAGCCAAGATGACTAAATCATTTCAAACGTTCTCCTGCTTGTCTCACGTTTGCTGAAAACAGTTGCAAACTATTGACTTTCACATTCTCTCTACTTGGTGATGGAAAACATGACCAAAAAAAAATTGAAGAACCAAATCAAACAAGGGGGAGAGAGAGAGCGAAAGGAGCCGATGAAATGAAAATTTGCATATTTAAAGAATTGATTAGTTACAATCTGTCACCGATTTTAAAAGCTACATCATTTCAAACAATTTAAAATGAATAAAAAAAGTTCAGCAGCATGATGTAGCAAGACTATAGATCATCTCCTATCGTCTAACCTTTCCCTAAGACAGTCCTTTAAATGCTGCGGCAGATGGAGTGCAGGACATGATCTGTTGCTTTGCATCCGTAGGACATGTTCCTGCTGCATCATTTTGTTGGGAAGTAACATCGTTGACGTCCATTAGAGACTTGAGATTTGGGAAGTCTTTAAGAGATAACCGTCTCAGTTTCCAGAGGCATTGCCAGTGGCCTCCCAAACTGATGTCCTCAGTAAAACCTTGTAGGTGCAATTCCTCCAGTTGGGAGAGAGCCCACACCCATTTAGGCACCCTTCCCCATTTGAGCTCTTCAACCCTCGAGTCTATCAAAGTCAGATCCTTGAGGAAGGGTAGAAATGTTGATAGCTGATCTGGTGGCAATGACAGCGTTGATTCCATAGCTGCCCCATCCAAGAGCATCAGATTGAGGTTGGGCAGGTGCTGAAGCAATTTCTACTCCAATCTTGCATTTGGGCAATTCAACACTGTCAGGGCACGGAACCGAGTCACTTGACCGTCATGCCTCGGCAGCTCGGATAGAGCTTAAATCAATTCTTGTGTCTGCATCTTTGGACAGTTCTGAAATTCCACCTATCTTAAGCATGGCATAAAAGTTACTGTTGCTAATTCCCTTGATCCAGCTGCTGGCCATCCTTCCCAGTTGGGCAATTTCCATGCTCTCAGATCCTCAAGTGAAGGAAGGTGAACATCAGCTACTTGCTCTAACCTCTCACAATATTTCACCTCCAACCACTCCAAGGCAGGCATGTTAGCGAGAGTCTTGAACTTATAACATCCATACACATCCAACCACTTGAGAGCAGGCATGCCATGAGATAATTTCTCTAGGCTGCCACATCCTTCCACCTGCAACCAGTCCAAGTTGGGCAAGTCACCAATCGTGTTGAGTCCATCATAGCTCCAAATTTTTAAGGACTTTAGCATAGGCATGCTCGGCAATTCGCACAGTGTAGGGCAGGTGTTGACCTCCAACTTCTCCAATGATTTAATTCCTATCACTGTTGCCCACAATGGGCAACATTGGAGCCGTAATGTCTGCAGATCCACATAGTTGGTGTCCAAATACCACACAGGCCTTTCACCTTTATAATCACAAATTGCCAAGCTCTCTATGCCATGTGGAGGTTCCAAAGCCTCCAGCAAACCCTTCCGTTCCGAAGCACTGCCCACTATGTCATTTTTTCCCACATTGAAGTCTAATTCCACACCAATTAGCTCGTGCTTCTCCTTAAGATGTGTGTCTTTTGCATCAATTACTTTCAACCTTTCCCCTTCCAAACGTTCTACTGACAAGTACCCCTTTAGTTTGTTCAAGTCTTTCAGTTCCCTAATATTTCATCCCCTTATGTCCCCTTTGCCATCACATACAAGAAACCTTTTTAAGGTCCATAAATTGGTAAGCTTCCCCAAGCCTTCGGCTATAAAAAGTTTCCCAAACCTTCGGCTATAAAATTCAAACACATTGCATGTTCAAGCCCAAGATACCTCTAGTTGCAGAGTTCTTCCATTTCGTTGGGCAGCTCTTCAATTTCACTATGATTTAAATTCAATGTTTGCAGGTTCTAGAGTCTACCGATTGAATTGGGCAACTGTCTCACATCAGAAAAGCTTAGATCAAGATATTTTAGAAGTGAAAGGTTTTGAATGGGAGTTTGGTAGCTCATGTATCTGACATTTCATCAAGTCGCTTTAATATAAAAAGTCATCCAGCCCTCGGCTTCATTCAAATTGCTGCTTATTTTTTCCTGTCTGTGTCTGCCATTCAAATGAATTTTCCCTTCAGTAGTGGTGTGACCCGTTTCCCTCTTCAATCTGGTGAAATATGTTTATAATAATATGGCACATAGGAAAATAATCAATCACACATTTTTTTACTAAGTTATGCTAAAGAAGAAGTTAAATTATTTAATTTACTAGCAGTTAAATAAATCTGATGGAAAGAATCCCCAACCCAAGCCTTCTAAATCTCTTAGAGTTCCTCTTTTCAGGTTTGTCAGATTTCGTGTTAATGCTCTTGTTTATCAGATTTTGTAAATTTTGCATATTCAATCTTCAACTCACATTTATTTTGATACTGAATGTGACCAAATGCTGCTGCAAACAATCTGCTGGACTTTAGAGTCAAATTTGGGCTTGGTCACAAAAGTAAATATTGAATCCATTAAACCATATCCAACATTTGTCATAATGTTAAGATTGGCATAAAGTCACATGAGAGAGTGTGTGTGTGTATATGTACATATACATATATATATATATATACATATATATATATATATACATATATATATATATACATATAGTTAAGATTGTCATAATGTTAAGATTGGCATAAAGTCACATGAGAGAGTGTGTGTGTGTATATATATATATACATATATATATATATACATATATATATATATATGTATATATTAATCTCTTTCTGTCTATCCTAGATTTGCCTCTCTCTCTCTTTCTGTGTGTCTCCCTTCCCCCCCCCCTCTCTCTCTTGGCTTGTCTGTCTCTTTTAACATTATAAATAAGATTGATCTACTATATAACTTTTATTATGAATAAGGTTGATCTTTGCTGGCTCTCTCTCTCTCTCTCTCCTCTCTCTCCTCTCTCTATACATAAATGCAACATTGATCCATGACTGCTGCTAAATAAATCCAGAAGAAAACCTCAACCCCAATCTTCTACGTCACCTGGATTTCACTGACAATTAAGAAAAAAAAAAGAACATTAGAGGCGAAGTGCGCTCATGCAGGGGTAAGCTAATAAAATAAGAATGATATTAAAGTAAAGATGAAAAACTTCCTAAATCACATCCTAACTAGTGTAACATGGTGCCGGATATATATTTACCACAGTGGCACATGATCACTTAATACCATTCAGTTATTTAGACCCCGATCCAGTAATCAAGAACATATTGATAGTCTTTTTTTCCAGACTGTGATTCAGTTTTTTAAAATAGAAATTATTTGTTTTAATATTGTCTGCAGTAATTATTTTTCTTGCTTTAAAATATTAAAAAAAACAAATACCAATAACTTGAAAAACTTGTCAGAGTTATAGAAGAAATTACGGGAGTGATGAGAATAATGTGAGAACGGAAATCAGATTGTTGACTATCCTTACGTCTCTTAGTTGTCCAATATGTAGTTTCTAGGTAGAATATTTCTTTCTTGCTTTCTTCTTATTCTTCTCCTTTCAACAGAATCTGATTAGTCAAATTTAAATTTAATTTCGCAAAGTAGAGAAACTAAATGGCATTTCATGTCCGCCTGTGATAATTCTATAAAATTCATGACCATGGCAATTTACTCTACCATCTCCTAGAGAGGAAGCCTAAGCAATACTATACCATAGTTGGTCAGACTGACCAGCCAGTGAAAGTATGAATGTTAGTTCAATTCTTATAGCTGTTATTTTTTTAAATTGCAAAAAATGGATGTGTGTGTTCTCACCTCCAAATTTTTCCAAAGCAGCATATTTTGACAAATTTACAACAAATTTCAATGAGTTTTAGTCCCAAACACTTCAATTTCCCCTAATTTGGATCATTTCTCCTTCGATTTTATGGTCAATTATTTTTGTGGCTCATTTGGAACTAAATTTCAGACTTTGAACCCAAGTTCAACCCAAATTTTGACTAATTTTATACTTCAGATCCAAAATCAAGTGTGGATCCAATCTAAAAACACATGCAATGACCCAAAACAGATCCCTAAATCTAGATTTAGATCCAAATCCCTGCTCCAATGC
This sequence comes from Nymphaea colorata, assembly GCF_008831285.2. Taxonomy (NCBI): domain Eukaryota; kingdom Viridiplantae; phylum Streptophyta; class Magnoliopsida; order Nymphaeales; family Nymphaeaceae; genus Nymphaea; species Nymphaea colorata. The sequence goes on along the minus strand of NW_022204552.1, from coordinate 26,406 downwards.
TAAAACAGATCGCTAGATCCAAATCTCATCTTCATATCCAAAACAAATCCCTACATCCAAATCCATATCTAAATCCCAGTAACATTTCTGAAACAGATCCCTAGATCCATATCATAGTTTTCAGATACAAAACGAGCTTTCAGATCAAAGCATGGATCCAATATATCTGAATCTTGATCCAAATCCAAATTCTGTATCCATTTTATCCAAATTTGAGCCTTTGGATCAAATTTAGATCCAGTCTAGATCCAAGAATCCAAAATCTTGACCCAAATAGTTTTCTGAATCCAAACCCTTGGACAAATTCGAAATTTAGATCCCATTCCATGTTCTCATCTCAGTCCATATCTGAATCTAATATTCAGATCTGAATCTGAATTTCATATCCAAATCCAAATGTATGACTCTAGATGCATTTTAAGCTTTTGATCTAGATCCAGATCCAAGTCTGAGACGTAGGTCAATTTCCAAACCTAGATCCACATTTGAGTTTCAAATTTATTATTTGTATCCATTTCCAACTCCAAAATTATAAATTTGACAAACCCAAATATTTGGGTCTGGTTTTGGATCCAAATTTAAGTTGCAAATCCTTTCTAGCCTCAAGAATCGAAGCATTACGGCCATTTTCCAAAATGTCATTGATTTCTTGTTCAAAATCATCAGAATACCCTTGATTTTTTTAAGATATCTTTAAATTTCCAAAATGGCATTGATTTTCACTAAATATCCTTCATTTTTTCAAATGTACCCTCATTTTCTCAAAAAAAAAACCAAACTGCCCTGTCCCTGTCTGTGGGCCCCACTTCTGCGTGGCAAGACGTATTTGGTGCAGCAAGGCACTGTCGACAGTGCCGTACCTCGAACGACAGGATATGCACAGGACCTGGCCAAGCCTAGCTTGGTATGGTAGGCTAGGTCGCACCAGGCTGTACCGGCGGCCAGAACGCAAGCCTGGCTTAACCAGGTATGGCCCCGGCCGGCTCAACAGGTCTTGCCTCGTTAGGATATGTCAGTGGCCGGCCTGTTTCTGGCCAGGCCAGTCTAGGCCTGTCTGCGGCTAGCCAAGCTACGCCTGCAGCTGGCCATGCTAGGCTTACAGCCGGACAAAACAAGCCATGTGGCTGGCCTGAAGCACATTTTTAGGTCTGTTGTCTGCCGCTCAGCTAGGCCTAGCTTGCTGGGTGCTTGGGAATAGCTTGACCTTGGCACAGTCAAACTCTGCTCAATTTTTTGAACAATTTTAACCTTATTAGGAAATTATGTAATTTGAAGCCAATAATAACTAATTAATAACTAATTATACTTAAAAAAATACTAAAATGTCATTGGGTCTTTTTATGTATAAATAATCATTCGTTTCTACCTTCTAATAGATCATCAACCCCTTCCAGCCCTCTCTCTTTGTAAATACTTTTTCATTTCTACCTTCTAATATGCCTGACAACCCCTTGAAGTCTTCCCTCTCCTACTCCAAACTTTCTTCTTATCCTCTTTTCACTTTAATATCTCTCTTCAGTGCTTCCTCATTTTCAATCTTGCGTATTTCTTCTTCTTCAATTTTTATAATCGAGGAGCTCATGAAAGGCTCTTGTCTACTTTCTTCAACTCATTGGAGTCCTCATTTGATGACCTTATTTGATAGTGGAAGCAAAGAAGTGATTTATTCTTCGACTTTATCAAGGTATGTTGATCTTTTCTATTTTTTTTTACTTTTTGATTTCATGTCAAGCCAATGAATCCATAGAGATGGATTCAGAGAGAGAAGGATTTTTCTTAAAGCTTTGGAAGTATGAACAATGCAAGTTTGTCTTTTTAATTCTCTCTTTCTCTATTTTCTTAAAAATCTGTCTTTCCAACTATCTCTTTTTTTGAAACTCTCTTTTTTTTTTAATTCTCTCTCTTTTAAATATCTTTCTCTCTCCCACTGTTTCTTTTAGGTTGCTCTCTTTTAACCTCTCCAATTTTTACTTTCCTCTTCATTTGCTCTTTCTTTCAATCTCTATCTTTTCCTTTTTTGAACTTCCCTCTCTCACTCTTTACTTCTTTCTTTGTTTTTTGTGTTCTCCCTCTTCTTTAACTAATCTCTCATTTTCCCTCTCTTTTTTTTCTAGTTTTCGTCTCTCTTTTATTAATCTCTCTTGTTAATGTCTCTCTCTTTAAATCTTTCTCTTTTGGAGTGATCACTATACTTTAAGCTCCTTGCTTAAATCCAAAGAAAGGGTGTGATGTAAATGGAGACATGGCTACTGATGAACATTACACATACCATTTTATATTGAGCAAATATTAAGATAAGTTGGACCGATAACCTATTGTACATTAAGAGGCCCTGTGCGCCCAAATTGAATATGGAGCAGATATTTGAATCTTGTGGAATGCATCAGGGATCCACTCCCACCAAAAAAAAAAAATACTGACGGCTAGAAGGAAACCATCAGTAAAAATTCGGTTGACGAGTTAACGACGGTGACAATGAAGAGCATCATGTTGATTGATGACATGTCCATAGGCATCTGTAAAGACTAGATATTTACCAACTATTATGGGAACCATCAGTATTGAAATGAGTATCACTAACGTCCAATGAGAACCATCACTGCTTATTGAATCACTAATGTTCGATTCCGCTGTCACTAATGGTGGGTCTTCCCTTAAACGTGTAGACAACCCATTGTTTACTGAGTTATCTTGAGCACATCAATAAATATACAACTTTTACGAACGGCGTATCAATGCCATCAGTATTTATCTAGGTGACGTTGTTTCTTCTGTCATCGTATGTTTAAAAGCTTGCTCACAGTTTCTCATGATATATCTTCCTTTATGACTGATGGTTTTTTGCCTTCCATCAATGAACACTTATCCTTATTTTTCTGTTGCAATCAGGGGCGAATCCAAGGGAGAGCCCACAGCAAAAAAAAAAAAAAATACATGTAAATTTTAGAAAATTTGCTTGTACTATATAAAAATTTTGGAAAAGTCAAAATTTAGAAACTTTACTTCAACCCCCTTCATGAAAAAATTTTTGGTTCCATGCCTGGTTGCAATCCCCATTCGATTTTCCTCTGTTTGTCATCCACAGCTTCCCCCACATCTGTGTTGCTTGCCACTAACAACCATTGAACCTACCTTTAATCAGCCACGGTAGACCACCATTGAATACAAGTGTGAAACCTTCACAATTTCCTACTGGAAGCACAAGCAAGAATCAACTCGAAGCACAAAATGCAGCATTAACAAAACAAGTCAATACTATACATGAAAAACTAGTTGTACTTGAGGAAAAATGTGCACCATATGATGAAGTTAAATTAAAGTGTCTGAGCTCGAGACAACTTGTGTTAAGGTCCCCAAGGTAGATACTAAATGTACAAAGGTAGATATGCTCGTAGATAGTGTAAATCAAATTATAGCTTCACTTGTGGGATCATTCGGTTAAGTTTCAAATATATTTTATATTAAAATCATGCCATTTCTCGTAACATATTTTACTTGTTCTATGCAACTTTGCCGCCTGATTTATGCCATTGATAAGTATAGACGAAATTTGAAGTCTAGATTATTGGACTTCGTTTCATGTTTTGAATATTATTACCAATACCATTGGAATATCTAAGATGGGCTACATGTATCAAAAAATTTGTTAGACTTATTCATACATATGTACTTGTTATTAAGGATAATATCATTCATCTGTCTGTTAATCAATAATATGTTCTGTATAATACATTGATTGCATTTTGTTCTGTTATTGATATCGTGCAAGGTTTTTTTGTATTCCTATTTTTCAGGTTGCACATGATATAGTATAATATAAAACATATTACAACCTTTTACTGACAGGTATCTCACATCAGTAAAAGTGCAATCTAGCATCCATAAAATAGCTATTACTGACAGGAAGCAATTGACAATATTGAATATTAATTTTTTCTGGTGGGTATTTCCATTAGTAAAAAGTGCACTGACGGTAGCCAGTCAATACTATATATGGTATACTGTAGTGATGGCTGCGGGCGTGTCAGTAAATCCTCAGCAATACAAGATGGACACAATTTTCAGTGTAAGTGCACAAATGACTGACTGATGTAAGCAAGCGTCGATACCCCATGCAATACACTAACAGCAACAGCCATTAGTATAATTTGACATCTACTAACGGTCTAGTGGACCCCATCATTGAAATATTTAGTACCACAATCTACACTCATGGATCCTGACATCCATCAATAAAAGTATTAATGGTGGTCTAGACATTTTTAACTGACGTTTTTTTAAATGTCAATATTGTTTTCTTTTTGATGATCCAAGCCTTAGGATGCCAATAAATTTGATTTGGACCATATGTATCATTTTATAATGTCCAGTTACCGATGCAAACTGACCAGCAGTAGGCTCCCATGTTTTATTAAGAATGGGATGAAATTGGAAACAATAAATGTCCGATTTATTGGATATGGTCCACGTATTTCAAAGCGAATTCAAATGTGACAACATTTCAATCTAACTTTTATATTCATAATCTCAATTTTATATGAATTTGACTTTTTAATTAGCATTCTATATACAAATCCAGCTTCTAAATAAACAACTAATCATTTCAAACCACAGTAGTTGATATTTTAAGAATCGACTTCCAAAATACATGGATATCGGATTGACATTTGTTTAAAATTGAACATAAATTTAAATCAAAACGAATATTGACTGACTCAAAAAACTCAAGCTCGAGCTCAACTTGACGATACGACATCGAGCTCAAACCCAACTTATTTAGCTTGCTTATGCTAAACATGTACTGTTTCTGTTAACTCGTTTAGTTAGTACTCGTTTAACATGATGTCCCCATGATTGGGCTTAGGATCAGGATGTCTGGGACTCATACAAATCTAGTTCAGCTGTTGTTTTTCAACAGACTCTGTTTGACAGAACCATGAGCTCAGTACTAAGTGTGAAAGGTCTCTCTAAGAATAGCAACAAATTAAGATCAAGTGGCACTAGCCAGGCAAGGTTGGTTCAGACCAATTACATGGCCAGGTTAGGTTTTCTTGCTAGTTTTTCTAGCAATTTGCTTTCATGTTGGCTTTCTTGATTTCATACACATAAAGCTGCAGTTGAGGTTTTAAAGAAGAAATCCAACATTTTTTGCACAGTGGTAAAAATGTACATTTCATTAAGTACCTCGGTTGTTGCTGTGGCTTATATATATATATATATATATATATATATATATATACATACATACATACATACATACATACATACATACATACATATATATATATATATATATATATATATATATATCTGTGTGTATGTGTGTGTGTGTGTCTGTATAACAGTAGAACTCGACCGCATTTGCAATCTGCATGCTGACAGAAGGACAGAAAGTTGTAGAAATGAAAGGAAAATAAGAGAGGAAAGCTTCAGCTTTAGAAGCTTTTTTGATAAGTTGTGCAGGGTGTGGAATAGTTGGGTCTGATTTTAACCCAGATGTTTATCTTGATCAAATTTAAGTGTTTTTTCTTTTTGACAAAAATAAAGTTCATGCAATGCACGGGATTGTTTGCCAATTATATATTGTGGTGCATACCGCTGTCTACAAACTGCAAAGTTTATTTTTTTCTTTTCATTTTTGCTTGGATCTTGATGGCTGGGGCGAGCCAGGCTTGTTATACATTCACTTGCTGTCACTGAATTTTGGCCATATTATAATCAAGTAAATTGCTGAGAAACAGGTGATCCAGCAGGGCCTGCTTCCTCATAAAACAACCGATGCCAAAAGCCTCATATGGACATGTTGGTGTCATTTCTTAGAATCTTACACTTTGCAAAAGGTTTTATAATGTCAATGCTTTCATATACCATCTGAGTTAAAAAACACACTATAAAATGTATGAATTATAAATTATTCAACTATAAGGAGTTTCCAATTTTTTTTCAAACATCTCATATAATTTTGAAGAAATGTGTATAGTGCTAGCAAGTGCATCTTCTTAAAAGTTAAGAATGTAGGCGCATTTTCAGACTGTGGGTTTGTGTTTTAAATTTATGAAGATCATTAAATGCATATTAATGGCCTAAATGTGAAAACCTTTGAAGGCCGCTCAAATAATGGCCAGCTTGGGATTTTATCATATCAGCTAATTAATCGGGGCCTTTGTTCATCAATTGATGGATAGAAAACAAAATAATATTTAAAATTGTTTTTAAAAATTTTCTTAAAGGGAAAAGATAACTTTTAGTATCTTTGCAGATTCAAGCCAAAAAAGGACATTGCCTTCTATTTGACCCAAATAGCATCACATTTATCATTTATACATGGTTCCAGCTGGTATTCACATAATTGATCTTTGTTTTCAATTACAAAAAAAAAAAATCAAATCATAGAGTTGGTCATCATTTTGAGGAATTTAAAAGAGCTAGACAAGACTCCATTGATGCATAAAAGGTATGCCAGTTCAGTTCAACAACACTTCAATTTACTGGACCCAAATCAAACAAGAGGGAGAGGGAGAGGGAGAGGGAAAAAGAAGAGGCAATGAATGGAAACACACATATTTAACCAAAATAATTAATTACCATTTGTCACTGATTTTCATTAACATTATCTATATGTGTCTAGTCTTTCCCCAAGATGGTCTGTTAACTCCTGCGGCAGATGGAGTACTGGACATGAGTCGATTGTCAATGATTGAAGGTTGGAGAGGCAGGCGATCTGTTGCTGTGCATCGGTGGGACATGTAGTTTCATTTTGTTGTTGTTGGGGAGTAATATTATTCACGTTCACCAGAGACTTCAGATTGGGGAAGTCCCAAAGTGATAGCCCTCTCAGTTTCGGGAGGCATTGCCAGTGGCCTCCCAAGCTAATGTCCTTAGAGAAAGAGCGTAGGTGAAATTCCTCCAGTTGAGAGAAGAAACACCACACCCACTGGGGCACCCTTCCCCATTTGACCTCCTCATATTGCCTCTCAAATACAGACATGTAAGGGAGGGTAGAAATGTGGGTACTTGTGATGGCAATGTCTATGGCAGTAGTACTGCTGATTCTGAATCGAACCCCAACTCAATGAGGTTAGATAGTTGCTCAAGCAATTTCCATCCCAATCTTGCACTTGGGCAATTCTGAATCCAACCCCAACTCAATGAAGTTAGGTAGTTGCTCAAGCAATTTCCATCCCTATCTTGCACTATCAATGAGGTTAGGGAGCTGCTTCAAAATGTTCAGGTCAGACAACCACAACCTCCTTAAAGCTAGCATGTGATCATCAGCTACTTGCTCTACCCTACCACATCCCTTCACCTCCAACGACTCCAATGCAGGCATGTTAGCGAGTCTTCAGCTTTTCACATCTGTTCACATCCAACGACTCCAATGCAGGCAAGTCACCAATCGTGTTGAGCCCATCACACTCCCAAATCTCCAAGGACTTCAGCAAAGGCATGCTCCGTAATTCACACAATGTTGGGCAGTCTCTGACCCCCAATTCTTCCAATGATTTAATTCCTATAACTGTTGCCCATAATGGGCAACTTAGCAGCCATACTGTTCGCAGCTTCCCATAATTCGTGTCTGAATACCACGCAGGCCTATCTCCTGTATAACCCCAAATTTCCAACCTCTCTATGCCATGTGGAGGTTTCAAAGCCTCCAGCAAACCCTTCTGTTCAGAAGCACTACCAACTTTATCATCCTCTCGCACCTCGAAGTCAAATTTCACCTTAATTAGTTCATGCTTCTCCTTAAGCTCTGCTTTCTGTGCATCAATTACTTTCACCCTTCCCCCACCCAAACCTTCTATTCACAATTCCCCCTTTAGTTTATTCAAGTCTTTTATTTCCTTAATATTGCATCCTCTTGTATCCCCCTTGTCATCGCATACCATAAACCTATGCAAGGTTTGTAAATTAGTAAGCTTCTCCAAGCCTTCAGCTACAAATTCCAATTTTCTGTATCTTTCCGGCCAAGATACCTCAAAGATACCTCAAGTTGCACACTTCGCCTGTTTCCTTGAGCAACTCTCCAATTCTTCTATTACTTAAATCCAATGTTTGCAGGTTACAGAGTCTCCCGATTGAACTGGGCAACCATCTCACATGAGAATGACTTAGATCCAAATATTTTAGAAGTGCAAGGTCTTCAATGGACTTTGGCAGCTCATCGATCTGACATTCCCTCAATGACAACATCCTCAACTACTTGAAATTGGCTAAGTCTTTAGTATAAACCAAAGGCAACTCACTTGTCAAGATTGTGCGCAACTTATTTGCTGCTCTTGAGGCATTATGCTTTTGCACTTCTGCATTATCGACTCCAAGTAATGACAGATGGTGGGTGTGCTCAGTAGCAGAGGCATGACTATATTCCTTTCCACCTATATATAAGAGAAGGTCATGCAAAATGTCATGTAATTTGAGATCCTTATATTCAGTTTCTTCAATCATGAACCGATTTATCAAGTCACTAATCCATTGGTTAGCAGTCACTTCCACATCAATGGCTTTCTTTTGGTCAATCAATCCATGTGCCATCCATTGCATGACCAATCTATCCATTTTTATCTCATGATCCTTTGGATAAATGAAGCAATATACAAAACAACTCTCAGCATGAGACCAGGAAGAATGCTACCACATATTTCAGAGGATGATGATGTTGAGGCAGGCATCTTCCATTTCCAGATCTCAGTCTTCTCATTGGTTTCCCAGTCATCTTTCATCATTATTTTTGTACCCATTAAGGATCCTACTGTCTGAACAACAAGTGGCAACCCACCACATTTCACCACTATTTTCTCCCCAATACGTTTCAAATGGTGACTCTCTAATTCACGTTCTTGTTTCTTTGCCACACACAGAAACAAGCTCCAACTTTCATTGAAAGACATTTGTGGAAATTTACGAATTTTAGCACCAATCGCTTGGGAGACTTCTACCTTTCTATTGGTGATCAAAATCTTGCTTTCCTTGGCACCTCCCAACAGGATGGCTGCTAAGTCTCCCCACCACCCATCTAATTCACATACATCATCTAAGACCAATAAGAACTTGCTCTTTGACAGCTTACTCCATAATCGTGTGCACAAATCACTCAAGGAAGTGGTACCCTTAAGTTCTCTGACCGATTCCTTGCATATGTTTTTCATCAAACCCATACGATTTGGCTTCTCTGAAACACAAACCCACCACCTGCGGTTCCCAAACTGTTCTTTGACTTCATTAAAAACCATTTTTGCAAGAGTTGTTTTCCCAATGCCAACTTGACCTACAATGGATACAATAGAAACACCATCTTTTCCGAGCGCAGTACTCTCTTTGAAGCCATCAAACGAGAGTTCTTTTACTTTCTCTTTATCATCTGCCCTACCTGTGGGTGGTTGTGCAGTACCTATGAGATGGGTTATCTCTCCAGAATTGTCATGTTCACCACCAATAGGAACCTCACTCTTAACTTTTGGTGTTGTGTTGTGCAAATCCACCATTTTCTTATGTTGTTCCATTTCATTAAGCCATTGGTTGATCTTTTTAATTTCATTCCCAAGTTGGTAAGATGCAGATACATGTTCCTTAAAGCAAGAGCACAGAGTGGTCCAGGGCTTCCTTACCTTGTCCCTTTTGCAAGGTGCAATTGTGGTTTGGTATCGTTCCATGATGTCCTGGGCATCATTGAAAACATCCTTCAGCTGTCCCTCCAGATCTCTGTTGTCCCCATTGCTGAAAAAGGGCTTGTGATCTGTGACTTTGAGGGCCTTCTGAAAGCATCTGAACTTCTCCTAGAGCACCTCGAGATCATCTTTGGCATTCAAGATGAGATCCACCTTTTCTTACAACAAGCTGGCTACAGCCCCAACAGAATAGAAATAGGTATTTGCACAAGGGTGTCGATTACTGTTGTCATCTCCTCTGTTCTTTTTTTTCTTGGTAGAAGAAAGAGCTAGCAGAGGAAGACAACTAGAAATCTGAAAATGGAAGGAGGGAAGGCGAAGGAAGGCCAAACAAATTTGGGTCCACCACTGCTTAAATCTGAAAATGGAAGGAGAAGGAAGACAAAGGAAGTGCTCTACAGGCTGGCAAGGTCCATGATTGGTGCTAAATAAATCCATAAAAATTCCTGAACCCCAAACTTCTACATCATCTACACTTCCTCTTTCTCACGTTTGTGGGATTTATAATTGTATTATGTAAAAAGTTTGGATGCATGATTTTTTTTTTCAAAATCCAAAATTTTGTTTAGCCCATCCAAGTTTCGTGACCTGACCATTGACTAGAAGTACAACTTGTTCGTGCCGCGAGGGAATGCCATCAACCTTGCCAAACTCAAGGCTGGTCTATTGTGAAGAGACAAAGATGATGATGTCCCCATGATGACCATTACAAAGTGTTTCATATTTAGACTTATGATCAGGATGTCTGGGGCTCATACTAATCCATTCAGCTGTTGTCATTCAACATGCTCTGTTTGACAGAACAATGAGCTCAGAACGGGATGTGAAAGGTCATTCTAACAATAGCAACAGAGCATGATCAAGTGGAACTAGCCATGCAAGGTTGGCTCAGACCAATTACATAGCCTGGGCTAGCTGTTGTTACTAGTCTTTTCAGCTATTTCCTTTCAAGTGGGCGTTCTTGATTTCATGCATAGAAGGCTTCAGTTGAGGGTTTAAAACAAGTGACGCAAGAAGCAAATCCAACAATATCCCCAAAAGAAAAAAATCGTTCTTCCAAACAAACTCTCGTTTTCACAAAGTGGTGAAATGTACAGTTCATTAAGTACCTCTGTGGCTCTCTCTCTCTCTCTCTCCCTATATATATATATATATATATATATATATATATATATATATATATATACAGTAGATCTTGACCACATCTGCAATCTGCTTGCCGACATATAATGACAGCAGTTGTAGAAATTGGAGCAAAAGAAGAGAGAAAAGCTTCAGCTTTGGATGCTTTCTGATAGGTGCATAAAAGGTCAGACTTTCACTCCCAAAAGTTTATCTTGATCCAATGAAGGATGCTGGGAGGTAGGCTCCCCACCATTTATTAAGAAGGATTCATATGTACACGACAGAAGTTTATCTTGATCAAATTTAGTGTTTTCTTCTACGAAAAAAGTACAAGTATCGGCAATTAAGAAAAATAAACATTATAGGCTAAGTGCATTCATGCAGGGGTATACATGCTAATAGAATATGAATGGTATTAAGTTGAAGACAAAACAATTAATAAATGGAGTTCCAACCAGTGAAAATGGTGTCAATTACATATTGTGGTTCATACGGATGTTGACAAATTCAATTTTTTTCTTTTCATTTTTGTCCACTTGTGTGTAGCTTAGCCTACCATCTTTAGATCCCTCGTATTTTATTTTCCCCTTGAAATCCCAATCAAGGAATCAAGAACAAATTGATAGTGGTCCCTCCTTTTTTTTAGACAGCGATTCATTTTTTTATGAAATTACAAATTTTGGTTCAAACATAAAAATACCAATAATTTCAAAAATATGTCATACTGTTATAGGAGAAATTATGGCCGTGGTGAGAATATAATGTACATGATGGGTATTATATGAAAATGTAAATCAAATTCTTGAGAGATCGGTGAGTCCTTATGGTCTCTTATTCATCTAATATGTAGTTTATAGCTAGAATATTTATTCTTTTTCTTCTTTCAATGGAACCTCATTAGTGAAATTTAAACTTGGCTCCTCAAGGTATAGTAGCTAAATTGCATTTGAAGTCTGTTTGTAATAATCCTATACAAAATTGACCATTTGCAATTCATTCTGTCCCCACATATAGAGAAAGCCCCAAGCGGTGTAGCATAGTTGCCCGGACTGACAAGACAACAAAAGTTCACTGTTAGTTCTTTTATTATGGGTGCTACTGCTAGGGACTGCAAAAGATGGATGCATGACACTTTAGTTGACATGTACTCTGCTCTCCACCCAGAACCAGATTAGAGGAAAAAAGGAAGGGGCTTCAGCCTCCTCAGGGTATTCATATAAACTAAAGCAAAAAATACAGTTGTGAAATGAATTTAATTCAAACCATCAATCAGTAAAGAAAACATGGTGACCAGAGCGTCATTTTCATGAGGATAGACCAAGGGTATTTGTATAAAATAAAGCAAAAAAAGGTAGTTGTGATATGAATTTAATCCATAATATCCCCAGTAAAAGAGACAAAGTGACCAGAACATCATTTTCTTTACGATAGACAAAGGGTATTCATACAAACTAAAGGAAAAAAAAAAAAGAAGACAGTTATGAAATGAATTTAATCCAAAGCATCCAGCAGTCAAAAAGACAGTGATAAGAGAATAATTTTATTTACAATAGACCCAGAAGAATGGCTGCAAGGTGCATGACAATGACACTGGACTGCTTAATTGGATGCTGGTTTTAAGCACTAAAAGAGTGCACTGCTCATTCATTGAAGAAGAAGCCCCTTTGACCCTTCTCTCTCTCTCTCTCTCTCTGTGTGTGTGTGTGTGTGTGTGTGTGTATGTGTGTGTGTGTTCATTCCATATGGTGACTTCAACTGATTTGGTTACATAGCTTCCTTTTATTGCTGGAACATTGCCTAATTTCCATCTTTTGCCTGTCTGTGCAATTTATGGAGCAAGTTTGCTTAGCTTAACAACAAATGCATGGCGTGAAGCAGCAACCACAGTACTTTATATCTATTTCTTCAAACTTCAAAATTCCATCTGACATTTCCTAATTCATTTTCTTCTACTTTACTCCGTATGTGTCAATGCATGCATGCATGCATCTGTGTATGTGTGTGTGAGAGAAAAAGAGAGATTGAAAAAGAGAGAGAGACAGAGCGAGAGAAAAAAAGGAAACAGTTGAGTGACCAAAAAGGAGTCCACCCATGAGGAATGAGATTCCTTCAGCAAAGAAATATTGTCTCAGAGACCCTAACCACCTAGAAGTTCTGGCTGGATGACAAGGACCCTGCACCTTGCTTTTGCACATGGCTGCCATGTTACTTTTTGCCAAGCACTTTTCATGTTGACATGACACCCCTCAACTTTTTTCCCACTCTATGTATCTTAAACTTATTCTATATTCAACATTAATGGCACAAAAAGGTTTAAAACCCAAGACAATAATAGATGGTAGAATTTCACTTTCTATTTCTAGCTGAAAACAAGTCCTTCACATCATTCCCCGCACTAATTTTGAAGTTGTTGACGTTTGGAATATACTGTTGTGCATCATCTTCATTCCTACGTTCAGTTAGCTGGTACCACAATTTTTTTGAAGCAGAAAGCACTCTCTTGCTTGGGAGTCAAGCGCAAACATTTCTTTAGGAGTAACAAACGTTATTACACATTACTGTTAGTTGGTTGAATCCGTTCATGTGATTGAACCACATTCCGATTGTGTTATCAACTTATACATGTTGTGCCACTTTATTACACACACATATACATATATATAAATATATAAAATATGAGAAATAGTAACTAGCATTGGGGTCAAATGGCTGTCCATCCATTAGCAATCACTTTCTTGACCAAGAGTAGTAGACCTAATTAAAGGTACAACATACAATTCTTGATTGATATTCAAATTTGGTCATCCGGAATAAGGGGACACACAAATTTTTAGCTCTGAAGGACTCATATCACTGCACACCAGATATCAGCTTAACAACAGTTAATTTCCCATGTGCCACATGCCCAATTCTACCTACAAAATTGGAAAAAGTGGTCACTCAGTTTGTGTGCATACCTCAGGTGGGAACATTAAAAAGTCTTTTACAATTATGAACAAAGTAAATAAGCACCTTTTTCACCCAAAGTAAATCTTCCCTCCTACATTTTCTCTTTTTTAACTTGGGTCTCTTTCTTACTGCAAATACATGAAAAGATAAAAGATTTATCTCAAGAAGAGAAAGGAACTGCAACTAAACAGAAAGATGCAGATATGAAACGGGTGCAGTTGGTACACCCTTTTGACTTCAGGGAGGGTGCATGCACTGCCCTTCAGGGACCTGTGGTTATAGCATTCCTGCCTATTGGGGTTCAGGGAAGGTAAACACTGTGGCTGTTAGGCGTATCAATCATTTTTAATAGTCACAATTAATGCCGTGGCTGTTGCATAGAACAAACAAAGCAGATTTTTGCTTTACCCAGTGATGATGACCAACCTATTCCATTCACTTAAATGACCATGGCTGTTGTGTAAATGCACAAGCTGCAGACCATTACAGCTGCTCACCGGATGAAGGAAATCGTGAAGATCATGCGAGCTCAATGAATGAAGAAAATCATGAAGATCATGACAAATCAAACAAAAAGGCAACTATACCCGTTAGATTTGGAGTGATAAATCCAGGAAGAACACCTCACGAGGCAGGGAATCTAGGCAAGAAAAGTGGCAACATATCCTCATCAAAGGAGAAAGAAATGATTATAGAAACTAGAAATTTAAGGAAGGATTGTTTGAATTTTAAACAAATCTGTAACAATCCCTCCAAGAAACATGTATAAATTCTCTCATCAAGGGAACCTCATATCCATCATTTTTCTTGGTGTGAGAGACAGAGGACGTAGGATTCTTTTTAATCCGAACCACTTAAAATTTGAGTCTTGCATTTTTCCTTTCATGGTATCAGAGCATAGTTCTGTGAGGATTAAGGATTTATCGTCCAAGGGTAGAATAAATTTGACAGCAAAAAAGTCTATGTTTTCTATTTGTGAAAGTTGTCAATTGGGAAAAGCAACACGTTTTTCTTTTTTCCATTAGATGATGAATATTATGAACCCTTTGAAAAAATTCATTGTGATCTTTGGGGACCAGCACCGGTTGATTCTTTTCAAAAATTTTGATATTATGCTGTCTTTGTTGATCACCACTCTCGATACTCCTGGATCTATCCTTTAAAATCTAAGTCAGATTTTTTTACAAAGTTTATGGAATTTCATAAGATGGTGACAATGCAATTCGGAAGATCTGTAAAAAATTTTCAAAGTGATGAAGGTGGTGAATTTAAGAGCGCTGTTTTTCTCTCTTATTTAAGAGAATGTGGAATCAAATATCTCAAGGCTTGCCCAAAAACTCCTGAACAGAATGGGTTGGTGGAGTGGAAACACAGGTCAGTTACTGAACTTGGATTAACTTTACTATTTCATAGTAATTTACCAACCTGCTCTCACCAAATGAACTCCCCTAATCTTGCGAGACTTCACAATTGTGAAACAGAACCTCCCTTTCTTGCTTCTTCTCTACAACAACCAGTCATGCCTCCCTTACCTATATCATCACCAGAGTCACCAGTTTTTCGCTCACCATCACCGCTTAGGTCGCCAGCTCCTCACTCGTCATCGCCGCCTAGCTCACCCTCTCCAATCTCATCTAATGCCTTACCTAATACCTCTACTAGACTGTCTCATCCTATGGTCATGCATTCTCAAAATGGTATTGTTAAACCCAATCCCGAATACATATTAACTACCCATGCTCCCACCCAACCAAGACATTTTTCCATTGCTGTTAAACATACCGGTTGGAGGCAAGCTATGGGGGATGAAATGGCAGCATTGATTGCAAATGACACATGGACCTTGGTACCTTGCAATCCCTCCATGCATATTATTGGCAGCCAATGGGTTTACAAAACCAAATTGAATAGTGATGGCCACGTTGATAGACTTAAGGCAAGTCTGGTAGCACAGGGTTATACTCAAGTTGAAGGCATGGATTTCCTTGAAACCTTTTCACCAGTTGTTAAACCAGCAGCTATTCTGGTCATTCTCTCTGTTGGTCTTATGAATACCTGGCCACTTAAACAACTTGATGTCAAAAATGCATTCTTGAATGGCTATTTGACTGAAACTGTATTCATTGAGCAGCCTCCATGTTTGAAAGATGATCGATTTCCACACCTTGTTTGCAACTTAAATTGTGCGCTATATGGCCTCAAATAGGCCCCTCGAGCTTGGTATGATCGGTTTGCTCAATTCTTATTTTCTCACAATTTTCAAGCCAGCTCTGCAGATCCATCATTATTTGTTCAACTGCAATAGTCGACTGTAATTATACTTCTATTATATGTGGATGATATCATTCTCACTGGTAGCAGTCCAACTTTTCTTGCATGCTTTCAAAAGGAAGTACCACGTACATGCGAATGATCTTGAGGACTTACATTATTTCTTAGGCATTCAAGTTCAACGCACTGCTTCTGGACTATTCCTCATCCAGCAATGCTATGCTATGGAAATTGTAGAATGCGCTCAGATGCAATCGTGCAGATCAACTGTTACCCCAATGGTTACTAATGTTTCCAGAAACAATACTGCAGAAGATGAAGCATATCCCAATGCTACATTGTATCGTAGTCTTGTTGGCACTCTACAATATCTTACGTTTACACGACCAGACATCACTTATGATGTTGATTATGTGTCACAATTTATGCACGTTCCCTCCCTGCGACATTTCTAGTTGCTGAAATGCATTCTTCGCTATATTCAAGGTACTATCTCTCTTGGGATGCAATTCTTTAAGCCCAACAAATTATCAGTTCGAGCTTATTCTAATGCAGATTGGGCCGGCTGCCCCTCCATTCGTCGCTCTACCACAGGCTACTGCACCTTTTTGGGCCCCAATTGTATTTCCTAGGCATCTAAAATACAACAAAGTGTTGTGCGATCTTCTTGTGGACTAGAATATCGTGCTCTTGCAACAACAGCAGCAGAACTAACTTGGATCATGTTCATTCTTAGAGATCTTGGACTGTTTCTCTCTCAACCTCCCTTGCTTTTATGTGACAATCTTTCTGCTTTGCAATCCACCATCAAAATGGCCCATCACTCCCGGATGAAGCATATTGAGCTTGATTTTCATTTTGTACGACAAAAAGTGGCTCTTGGATCGTTAGTTACTCAATTTATTTCGTCCACTCATCAGCTTGCTGATATGTTTACAAAGCCATTGACCCATCATCGATTGACAACATTGGGTCACAATCTCGGACTTCGCTACAGTCTACGCTCGAGATTGAAGGGGGATGTTAACGCACAAGCTGCAGATCGTTACAGCTGCTCACCGGATGAAGGAAATCGTGAAGATCATGCCAGCTCAACGAATGAAGAAAATCATGAAGATCATGACAAATCAAACAAAAAGGCAACTATACCCATTAGATTTGGAGTGATAAATCAAGGAAGAACACCTCACGAGGCAGGGAATCTAGGCAAGAAAAGTGGCAATGTATCCTCATCAAAGGAGAAAGAAATGATTATAGAAACTAGAAATTTAAGGAAGGAGTGTTTGAATTTTAAACAAATCTGTAACAATCCCTCCAAGAAACATGTATAAATTCTCTCATCAAGGGAACCTCATACCCATCGTTTTTGTTGGTGTGAGAGACAGTGGGCGTAGGATTATTTTTAATCTGAACCACTTAAAATTTTAGTCTTGCATTTTTCCTTTCACATTGTGCCCGTTGTATAAATATAAATTGTAAATTTTATTTCGAACATAAAAGTTGCTACAATCTTTTTTGCATAATTATCTTGATAATATTTGATACATTATAGAATATGAAAAATCTATATTGACACCACCAACAGCAGATGCCAAAATCATGCTCCCTCTTTCGCTGGATTCACACCGAACATGAACCTAAGCTGACCAAAACCATCTCCTTCTTGTTTGGCATGGTTCACAATCTAATCCTCTGCTAGGTTCCTCCATGTGGACAGCCTTCACAAGAGAAAACAGATCGCATGTCAGGAACAGAAACAGTCAAGATGGTCCGTTAACTCCGGCCGGGGGTGGAGTGCAGAACAGCTGTTGATTGCCAACAATTCAAGCTTGGAGAGGCAGGCGATCTGTTCCTTTGCATCCTTGGGACCTGTTGTTGCTACTGCATCATTTTTTTGGAGAGTAATATTGTTGAAATCCGCCAGAGGCTTGAAATTGGGGATGTCAGAAAGGCATTGATGTCTTAGTTTCGGGAGGCATTTCCAGTAGGCTCCCAAGGTGTTGTGCTCGATGAAGCCTTCCAGTTGCAATTACTCTGGTCCGGAGAAACACCACACCCACTGGAAATGGATTGGATTCATATCAGCTTGAAAATGAATTCAACATGCGTATTCTTGAATTATGATAGGTAAAAACAAATCCATTCACAGTAGCAGCTTTATGGGGATTAGGCCCCTTACCTTTATTTAAACAAAATCGCCCATACAGAGAAAGGTTAGCATTATACAAATGCTTATTTTCACATTCAGAAAAACAAAGGGTTGACTAAACCCTCTGAATGAGCAAAAAGAGAAAACAAACTATGAGCAACTGTTGGTCTGCACAAAATAAATTTCCCCTCCTTTAAATGGGCATTACGAACACACCAAAATCGTCCATAGGATTCCCTTTTTACTCCTTCACTCTGTACTGAAAACCTTCTAAAGTTCTTCTGCAAACAGCCCACACTCTCCTTCCATCAAGGTGTAGACGAAGCTTTCGGACTAGAGCATCAACCAAAGAGATTATTGTAATCTGTTCACCATATTCTCCGTGGAAGCTGAAAATCTGCTCTAACACCTGTACCTCACCCTCCAACATGCCTCCTCTAGGAGCCAGCAATATCCACACTCCTTTAGCTCCATCACCAGTGACTTGATGGTTCCTCCCACTTTCTCTTTCAAATTGTTCAGAAAACTGGTATTCATATCTAGTTTTGTTGTCAGATTCAAGACATTTTATATGGATTTCAAATTGAGTTTCAACTATTTTGTAAAATTTTTGAAACTTTTGCAAAAACTTCATCCTTGGTTTTTAGTAAATAAATCCAAGTATTTTTTGAAAAAATCAATCAATGTAAGGTAATTACAAAATTAAGTATGAGTTCACTGGGGCTGGTCCCCACACGTCAGTATGCACTAGTTCAAATGGAGACAAAGCATTATTCAAAGATTATTAATAAAACAGGGGTCTATAGATATTTTAGCATGCTTGCAAGTTTCACAAACATGTGACTTATAATTCAAATTTGGTAATAAAATATTCAGGGTGTGTCATGATGGATGACCAAGTCTCTCATGCCAAAGCTCCCAAGCATGACTGATTTGGGTAGTCAAGGGGCATGCATTAATTTTAAGCATAAAGTCATTTTCATGAGTTTCCTAACCAATCTTCCTCTTCAAAATGGTGTCTTCAAATACAACATTATTGGAGGACAAAATAACGACAATTTCAATCTTTAACAATCTTTGAAACAGACAAGTTAATTGAGACAAGTTAGTCGACTATCCAATGATCAGGTGTTAGGGAGATGAGAGCATTACCGATGGGAGGTCTAATACTTGCTGATGCTGCAGTACCACGTTAACTCACTTATTTTTTCAAGCAGTTGAGGCAAATCCGATGCATCTGAATCTTTGGCATGACAGTTTCGTGATCTCTTTTTAAAATTGGATCAAAATTTGGATTGGACTAAGGAATTGGATCTGAACAAGGATATGCATCTTGAGTTTGGATTTTGGATGTAGACTTTGGATTTTAGAACTATAAAAATCTAATTTGGATCCAAGGCTTATATTTGGATCAAATGTGTCTGAGTTTGAATTCGGATCAAGGTTTAAATATGAGATTTCGTTTTGGATCTGGGTTTGGTTATGAAAACTTGTTTTGGGGTTCAGATCTAAGGCTTGTTTTGGATCTAATGAGTGACAAATACAATCAACGATTAAATTGGATGAAAAGTTTATCAAAATTAAGGAAAATTGAAGCATTTGAGGACCAAAAAGCTCAAAATGCATTGTAAATTAGTCGTAAAATATTCAGAAAATGTTCAATGTAGAGCCTCAGGCACTGGTTGTGGGCAGTCAGCTAGGTCTGAGCTGTAGTCGCAAGCTGCAGCCTGGCCCAAGCCCTTGTTCTCATCAGGCCAGGCAGGCTCTACCAATGTGCACTCTCCTGAAATTTTCCCTACCAATAGAGAGGGGTGTCCAATGAGTCAAGCCAACTCATGCTCAACTTCAACTCACTCACGTAAGCTCAATACGAGCTCAACCCATAAGGAAATGAATCACATAGACAAACGAGTTGAACTTGAGCTAGGCACGCTCGACTTGGTTAACCTCATGATAGAAAATATATAAAAGATGTCTCCTTTTGTTATCACTAAATGAAAGTTGCTCTTTCTTTTCTCCCAGGCGGGAAGTACGTCCAAGATCCTCCTATCTCCCCCCCAAAAAAAAATATTACTTTTTTATAAATGACTCATTTAAGCTCAAGCCTAGCTGAGATTGCCATCTCTACTCAAGCTTTTAGCTGCGGGTTTTAAGATTCGACCAGAGCTCAAGCTGACTTCAAAAACAGCCCTCTCAATAGAAAGGGAGGAGCTTTCAGCACGTTGACCAACACATAGTTGGATTTGTTGTGCAACTGAACACCTTGACCAATACATAGTTGGTCCATATCCCTCAAATATGAAAAAGTAATTAGGCCTTACTGGTGAAACGATTGATGGATTTGATCAGACCAATACTCTATTTGCTGGCCAACAGGTAAACTTTCCTGAATTAAGTGCAATTCTTTACATTGGGCATTATAATAGCCTTTATATTGTGCAATTTAGAATGATCTAAAATTTGTTCTTTCTTCCATTACAAAAAATCCACATTTAGCTGAAAGTGATTTATCGACGTGACAAAACAGTTACTAAAGATTAAAACAGTTACTAAAGATCAGTTATTTACTAATGTGGCAAAACTATCAGTAGAAGTGACGGAGTTCATTTACCGATGGTTTAGTACTACCAGTAAAGGTTCGGAGTTTATTGACACCAGGGACGGAGCCAGCATTTTTTTCAGGGGCGGGCCAAATGGTCCGCAGGTCGGGCCAAGAGGAGCGATAGGTTGGGCCAAGAGGAGTGATGGGTCGGGCCAAACTAAAAAAAATTGATTTTTTCAATATAAAAAGAAAATTCCTGCGCTCGCCCGGGCCACGGCCCAGGTGGGCCCCCCTTCCCTCTGCCCCTGATTGACACGATATGTAGACATATACTGCGATTGACATATCTGTCAGTGAAAGCTTCGACGACACCATCTACACTAAGAGATTGCATGCGCAGTCAGTAATACTTATTCAGACGATTTTCTAGCTTTTATTGGCATTTTCTGGCCGTTAGTAAAACTTTTTTTTTTTGTTTTTGGCTCCTAACTGGTCATTTTCACCTGCAGCAAATTTGTCTCCATGCCGTATTGGTGTATCAAGATGGCAACATGGATACCAACACACACCAGGGTATTTACTTTCACTTGATTTTTTTCCAAGGTAATTTTCCTGCCTCCAAAACTAAAGCACAACACAGATAGCCATATTGATTATGATATCATCACTTAATTGCTATTGATATTTTTATTCTTATTTCTTATGCAATATCTATGTAGCAGCTTCATGACAAGTTGTTTCTCGGTATTTTTGAAGAAGTTAAAAAAAGCTACTCAATGATAAGACTGCTCAAGTTTTAAAATGTACTTTTAACCCTCAGCAGGTTAAGTACTTGATTCGGAACTGCATTTTTATGCAAAAAATGCTTTCTTAAAGCTTCTTTTTATGGTGTCTCAATCATCTTTCAACCTAAACGTCCTTCAAGTTATATATATTTTTTAAATCTTTAACTGTTTACTTGATTTTTTTATGCAAACACTTAATTAACATGAGATGTTTGTACAATATTTGATTTTTCAAAATCTGAAGTCATCTGGATATTGGGTTAAATCAAGAGTACACGTACTGTCAAAGAATGAATGCCAAGCAAGATTGGTTGACGACAGGTGGAGCGACAGTCTCCGATACAGTCCAAGGTCATCCTGTTATAATTAAATATGGAACAGATTGGAATACAACCACAGAGTCATATATCCAGATTAATTAAAAAGGGGCGACCGGATCGGTTACTCCAAATGGTAGTCGGTGACGGATAATTTTATGGGATAGAAAGTTTCCATGAGGGGGACCGAATTAAAGTTTCAAAATTTTCAAATATCATTTTTCAAAATTTTTATATAAGACAAGTAAAATTTTCTAAAATTTACATGTAAATTTAAAAAAAAAAAATTGAGGGAGGGCCAGGGCCCCTGCGGATCCCCCCTGGGCTCCGCCCCTAGATAGGATGACATGGGCCATCTCCTATTCTGGGGTGGCACATGTAACTATGGTTGGGGCATGGTGGTTTATCTGATTGGGTCAGGTAAAGGCCCCTTTTAATTTCCATGCATGCTTGTCGATCAGATGCAATGTATCCTTTGCAGCAAAAGAACAAAGTGAATAATCCTTGGGTTAATCATGTCTTTGGGATTATGTCATTATCAATGGGGACTAACAAGAGTGCTTGGACCCTGCAGAAGCTCACAAGATGACCAGAGCTGAGATCTATAATTGAGTGCGAGTAAGGAAGACTGGGGAGCCTTGATGTCCTCAAATATGGAAGAACCAAACTCCTATGGGAGCTGGATGGGTACTTTATTTGGCTATGGTATATCTGTGGCTTCTGCCTATATTACAAACTAATGCAAAAATGACAGTTGTGAAATGAATTTAATCCAAAGCGTCTACCAGTCAAAATCCAAAATTTTGTTAGATGTTGGGTTTGAGCATACGGCACATACTCTGGCGAAAGCCTGGTGTGTGTGCATGTGTTTGTGTGTATGTGTGCATGTGCACATGTATGGATTTCTCCAATTGTCAAGATGCTCCGGCCTGTCCAACACAGCCTCATGCAGATATACACAGTCAAATGGGTACTAGCATCCGCTAACAATTAATCGAGTCACATGATAGCATGTTCACGCAAAAATATTGTGCTTGTGCCATGTTTACTTTAAGTGCTTACGTTCTACTACTTATACGCCTCCCTCTCTAGTAATGGATATAGATATGATTTTTATCTAATGAATATACACGACACATATTAAAACATGTGAATGCAATGAAAATGCAAATTAGATCCAACTCCTATGTAGATATGCAAGTTTGAAACCATTTTGCCCCATTGCAAAGTAAAAATCTTTTGTTATTTAAATTGTTTATATTTTTATTTTAAAAAAATTATCACCTAAGAAAATGACCAACTTAATATATGTTTCTCATCAAATTACTCTGAACATCATATCTACGCGGTTAGATTGCCCAAAAATATTTTAATAATTATGTTTAATAGGTCTAGTTTTTGTCTTTTACCCAAGTGATCTGCTTTTCACCAACTTTCCTTTTATCTATATATATATATATATATATATATATATATAAAGAGAGAGTGACAGCAGCAGTGCACTCAGATCTGATTGTAGAATGGATCAATGACGCAGGTTCACACATATCGGATCTTAGAATGGATCCAAGATCCATTTAGTTAGGAAGCTCTATTTAAATGAGCGGTAGTTCATTTGAAGTGGGTGAAGATGATAATTAATTGAAAACCCTAAATTTATTTTGATTTCATTTGTACATGTTTCCATATATATATATATATATATAAAGAGAGAGTGACAGCAGCAGTGCACTCAGATCTGATTGCAGAATGGATCAATGACGCAGGTTCACACATATCGGACCTTAGAATGGATCCAAGATCCATTTAGTTAGGAAGCTCTATTTAAATGAGCGGGTAGTTCATTTGAAGTGGGTGAAGATGATAATTAATTGAAAACCCTAAATTTATTTTGCTTTCATTTGTACATGTTTCCTTCTTTTACATTCAATTTGTGCTCTTGTTCCACAGTAGATTTGTAGTTTTCCTCAGAGAATAGAGCTTATACTTTAATTATTGCTTTTGGTGATGGAGAGAGAAAAAGAGAGAGAGAGAGGGACGATAAAATAAGAATCCATAACAAAATTTGAGGACAAAAAGTCAACTAGATGCAAAAACAAACTGCAAAAATAAAATAGAAGAATAAAATACATGAGATACAACAAAATAACACAAAATACGAGAGATGGTGCGAGAGTGGATAAGCGGCGCGGTAGAGTCACCCAGCAGCAAACGAACGATGGTGTAGTATCCGAATAGTAATGTGGACATTCCCTGGACAAAGCGTGTCACAAAATCTGGCGATGAGAAGGTGCCCCTAAAGACCCTATTGTTGCGCTCTTCTCAAATGCACCACCAAAAGGAATTAACAACAACCTCTAAATTTGACCCCAGGAAAAGGCAAATAGCTACAAACAAAAGAAGACGAAGCAGAGGCAAGAATACTATAGAAGAAAAGGCATGAGGTAAAGAGGTAAACCCGAGACTCAGCCGTGGCGAGGTAGATGGGACACTAGTTAGTTAAACTAATGCCAAGGTGCTATAGGTAGTCAAAAGTGTTATGTGGCTAGCAAAAAGAAACCAGACATAAACAATAGCACGAGGAGAGGGGCTAGGGGACCAAGGGGACTAGGGTGGGAGCGATGTGGTGGAAGAACCAAGAAGGCTAGGTAGCAAGAAGAAAAAGTGAAACCACAAGAATACGAAAGAGTCCAGGATATGGGGGGGGTGAGCGATGATGGGAGGTTAGTAAGGCAGAGAAAAAAGAGAAGGGCTGAAAGCAGACCACACCAAAAGTGGGAGGGAGAGGTCTGAGAGAGAAATATTCCAATTACTAGGTGATGGCAGATCATACTTGGAATAGATGAAAAGGGTGATGGGAGAAAGCTCAGTTGTCAAATGCTACCACCAAGAACACAATGAAGACTCACACGCCCGACTAAGGTTGGTAACCCGGCACCCCCAAGATGATGCAGAAGGGCAACCATGTCCAAGGCAATCCGAGGGCCGATCATCAATCTAGATAAAGCTACAAATGATCTTATCAAACATTCTCAGGACAGACACAAGAAGTCAAAAGACCCTGAAAGCATGGAGGGAGAGACGGACGCAAGACAATGCAAAGGAAGTCATCTCAGTGACAGTTGTGGGAGAGAGAGAGAGAGAGAGAGAGAGATCTTTTGTTTTGTTAACAAATCATTCTTTTTGTTTACCATTCCAATGTTCAGCCGCTGAAGATTTGATCTTTTTTTTTTATTTTTAGTTTTGAAATGTCTAAGGTGGTGGCTTAATGGTTCAGTTTTATTCTTTTCCTTGTTTTCTTTTCAATGAAAACATGACTAACACTTCAAAAAGCAATAGTTTTGCTCATGGGAGGAATGCATAATATAAGTTGTGGCCACAATTTGATGAGCAAGAGAATCCGAAGGTTAAACTTTCCTTTGTTTTTAGGGTCTCTACACTTCAATAAGTTAAAAAGGTACAGAAAGTTGCATGACAATCACCACCAGCAAGGCATATGAGATTGAAGTAATGGTCAAAGCCCTGTCTGAGCATACTTCATGTGTCTTCTCACCTCCCTCTAGCCAAGTCAATCACTACTTGCCAACCGGCATGAATATGTTATTTGGCAACCTCATGATTCAGGCCTTCTACCAGGGGCGAAGCCAAGTGAGAGGGCCCACAGGGTTCTGCCCACCCCCTCAATTTTTTCTTTTAAATTTATATGTAAATTTTTTCAAATTTTACTTGTCGTATGTAAAAATTTGAAAAATGATATTTCGGCCCCTATCAAAATTCAAAACCTTAATTCAGCCCCCCTTATGAAATTTTTTTGGCTCCCCCCTTCCTTCTACCATGGATTATGCGAGAAGACATGCACCGTTAGGTCCCAGACAGCATCATACTTCGGACCTGGATGGTGAGAGGCCCACTCGTTGGGCCTAGAGAAGAACACCCATTTTAAGAGGAGCGGGTTGATGTTGTCCCGGCTTGACCTGCATCTGTCTCTCTACCCTTGAACCGGCTCCTACCTGCCACACTTGACAAGAGCCATCATACACATTCAAGGAGGCTATCTCATGGTCCAGATCTCAGTATGGGCCCACGCCCTTCTCAACCTTTGCCAGCACCCACTTATTGTAGCATGTCTCTTTGCCTCAAGAAGAAGTTAACCTTGGCAGCCCAGTGCCCAACTCTAGCAACAAGGCTTGGACACGGTACACAGTAAAGAAGGAAGGACATTTTGCTAATTTATTAAAAAATGTCCTCTACAGTCTTTTTACTTTATTTTATTTTCAATATTGTCTTTACAAAAAAATTTCCTTTTCAATGTGAACTAAGGGTATTTTAGTCATTAAACCAGACTGGCACACAAAAATTCATCCACCATTTTGGCAGATATAACCAGGCTTGCAATAGGTAGCATCAAAGACTCCGTTGAAATGATTTTGTTGTTTCCTAGATTTAATGACTAGATCATTTGCCTATAACTATGACTGCTAAATGTAAGGATAGAAGTGATGTTCCAAACAAAGCCTAAGATAGCTAGTTGAATAAAGTGGTTAAGGTCCTGGGGTGGTGCAACACGGTGGGTTCTTCGGCCTTCTCTTTTTCGCCTTGG
>NW_022204551.1:0-18717 GCF_008831285.2 Nymphaea colorata | reverse complement strand
ACACCGCCAAGCATGAATACTACCTCGCCACATCTAGAAGAATCCCGACATGCTTCTATTGCGACAAGAAGGAGCATGTAAAATCAGAATGTTGGCACAATCCTCAAAACAAGAATAGTCAAGTCAGGCACGAGAACAGGACAACAGCGGGGTCAGCTCCATCCTCATCTGGATCAAATCCAACTTCAAAGGTTTCAGCAGACATGCAGCAACTTCTAATGACAGCCTTATCCAAACTTAACTTGAAGCAAAATGAGCAAGGAAAGTGGTATGTGGACTCTGGAGCAGCAGCCCACGTTACTGGTGAAACAGGTAATCTCTCTAGTGTTTCCCCTTACACTTATATGTACAGACTTAACACAAGACATAAAAACAAAGTGGATCGGGTCTGAATAGACCCGATCCCCTTACACTTATACGTACAGACTAACAGCTGGTCTTGACTATTTTGATATCTTCAGTCCAGTTGTCAAGCATACTTCTATTCGCCTCGTACTCACTATTGCTCTCAGTTATCATTGGCCCGTCAGGCAGGTGGACATCAACAATGCTTTTCTGCACGGGGACTTGTCTGAAGCTGTGTACATGACCAACCTACATGCTATGTCGACCTTCAATTTCCTGATTATGTTTGTCGACTTTGTAAGGCTATTTATGGTCTCAAGCAAGCTCCTAGGGTGTGGTTTAACCAACTGAATATGTTCCTTCAGCAGATTGGGTTCATCGGCTCCAAGATTGACACGTCGTTGTTTGTTTATGATCGACACGGTACATTTACCTTCTTGTTTATGTCAATGACATCATCATCACAGGCAATTCCATCTCTTTGGTCGAAGGTCTTATCTCTAAGTTGGCGGCTCGCTTCCCTCTCAAAGATCTGGGTCCGTTGCACTATTTCTTGGGTATAGAAGTTCATCACACACCTCAGGGACTGTTTTTATCTCAACACAAGTATATGCTTGATCTTCTTATGCATCATGACATGCTCAGAGCCAAGCCGGTATCCATTCCTATGATGGCCAACACTCATCTCTCAGCTCATGATGGAATACCTCTATCTGATCCTACGCCTTATCGTCAAGCTGTTGGGCACTTTAATATCTTACCATTACTCGACCTGAACTCTCTTATGTGGTGAATAAAGTTTGTCAGTATATGCATGCTCCTCGTGATACGCATTGGGCTACAGTCAAATGCATACTTCGCTATGTCAAATATATCGTTGGATATGGTCTTCTCCTTCCTCCGTCCACTCACCTTCACTTAACTACCTACACTGATGCTGATTGGGCCGGAAATACTGAGGATCGCAAATCCACTGTGGGATGTGCAGTCTTTTTTGGTGACTCTCTTGTCCCTTGGTCTGCTAGGAAGCAAGCGACAGTTGCTCGGTCCAGTAGTGAGGCTGAATATCGAGCGCTCGCCTCCACTGCAACGGAAGTTCTTTCCCTTACATACATTCTTCAAGAACTGAACATTTCTTCTCAGCAAGCAACCACTATCTTTTGTGACAATGTCAGTGCTATATATCTCTCGGCAAATTCGGTCTTTCCTCGCCGCTCTAAGCATATCGAAATTGATGTTCATTTTATCCGTGATCACATCGCCAAGGGTCATTTGCAAGTTCGCTATATTTCCAATATGGATCAAATTGCCGACCTGTTTACTAAGCCACTCTCCACCGTTCGTTTTGAATCACTTCGCAGCAAATTAAGCATTCGGTCTTCCATGCTTCATTTGAGGGGGATGTTAAGGATATGCCTATCACATGAGAAGATCAAGAAGATGTGGATAGATCTATCACTCGAGAAAATCAAGGAGATGTGGATATATCTATCACTCGAGAAAATCAAGGAGATACGGATCAAGCCACTATCCAAGGAAGCAAGTGTTGGATGGATCAGCACAAGGGAAAATCAATCCCTACAAAATATGCAGATAAAGATCTTGTAAACCATGAAATCTCTATAAATAGAACCTCTCAATCTCATGGTAATGGATGAGAGATTGAGAGAGGATTGATTTTCTACCGTGGACGTAGACTCTTCAAAGAGTCGAACCACGTTAATTATTTTTGCCCAAATTCCTCTTGTTTATATCTTATTCTTTTTACAGAGCTGATCGCCTAGAGTACACCAGCCATGAGAACCGACTATGTCTAGGTGGATCATTGTGAGAAGATGAGGGCATGTTGTCCAAAGCACTACTGACAAGTGTCTTGGGCTCATTAACACCATGCTCTTTGTGCTCAGTCAAACGTTCTGCCCCTTGTTTTAAGATTTCAACATGTAGCCAAGTGTCATAAACCTCATTTTTATCCTTGAGTGTCATTCAAGTAGCCTTGGGATCTTGTAACCTGCTTTCATCAAAAACAACATGCCGTGAAACATGAACATGCCCAGTTTTAGGATTGTAGCATCTATAACCCTTGTAATTTTCTACATACCCTATAAATCTGCACAAAATAGAATGACCTTGAAACTTGTTTCATAGAGAAACATCAACATGCACATAACAAACACATCCAAAAACACGCAATTCCTCATAGTGTGGCTGCTCTTGATGTAATAGAAAATATGGTGATTTTCCATCAAGCAAAGCTAATGGTAGTCAATTTATACCATGGACAGCCGTATGAAAAACCTCGGTCCACAATGTCATGGGTAAGTCTGTGTCATGCATCATGCTGAGAGCGCTTTCAACAATATGTTTATGTTTCCTTTCAGCAATTTCGTTTTGCTGAGGAGTATGCGGTCATGAAATTTGTCTAGTGATCCCATTATCTAGTAAGTACTCAGTAAATTCATTAGAAATAAATTCACCACCACCATCACATTGAAAATGCACAATATTACTGGAGTATTTATTCCGAACCAAGGCATGAAATTGAGTGAACAAGTGGAAAACTTCTGATTTGTGTTTCATGAAATGGATCCAAGTATATCGGGAATATGAATCAATAAAAATGACATAGTATTTACTCCAAGAAGAAGAAGGAATTGGAGCAGGCCCCCAAACATCAGAATATATAGTGTCAAAAACCTTTGAAGCTCTTTTATTGATTAATTGAAAAGGAAGGGCATGGCTCTTACAGATATGACAAGTTGAGCACATGCAGGACTCACTAACTGAACTTAAACTGGACTTATCTAAGAGTCCGTTTGCAACAACACTTCGAACAAAAGACTGACTACAATGAGCTAACCGACCATGCCAAATGGAAGGCTTATTATACTCTGCGACATTGACTTCACTATGACTAGGAAAACATGAATCTGATGGGCATGGCTCTTACAGATATGATAAGTTGAGCACATGCTGGACTCACTAACTGAACTTAAACTGGACTTATCTAAGAGTCCGTCTGTAACAAGACTTCGAACAAAAGGCTGACTACAATGAGCTAACCGACCATGCCAAATGGATGGCTTATTATACTCTGCGACATTGACTTTACTATGACTAGGAAAACATGAATCTGAAGGGTGAGGTATTGATAGTTGTGGAGCTTCTTCAAGGACATACATATTTCCTTTGTGAGTGCCCTCAGCGAATGTCTTCTTGGTTCGAGCATCCTTGACATAAACAGAAGATGGTGTGAATTCAACAGAGGAGTGAGTATCATCAATAAGTTTAGACACTGAGTTAATATTTTTCTTGACACTTGGAACAACAAGGACATTCTTTAACAGAATTGAAGAAGAGCCCATAGATATTTGTGCATTTCCAATGTACGATATTGTGTGATGGGAACCATCTCCCGTGACAACTGAGTCTTGATCTAAATAAGGGAAAACACTAGAGAGATTACCTGTGTCACCAGTAACATGAGCTGCTGCTCCAGAGTCCACATACCATCTCCTTGCTCGTTTTGTTTCAAGTGGAGCTTAGATAGGGCTGTCATGAGAAGTTGTTGCACGTCTGCTGAAACATTTGATGTCTGATTTGAGCCAGATGATGACAAAGCTTACCCTGCTGCTGCCCTGTTCTCATGCCTAACCTGATTAGTTTTGTTCTGAGGGTTGTGCCAACATTCTCATTTTACATGCCCCCATTTTGTTGCAATAGATACAAGTTGAAACCCTTCTAGATGTGGCAGAGGTAGTATTCATGCCTAGTTGTGTTGGAACCCTTGTAGATGTGGCAGAGGTAGTATTCATGCCTGGTGGTGTTGGGAGAATCCCTCTTCCCATTCCTGCCTGAGAAGTCCAAGGACGAGTGCGATTCCCTTGCAGTGCATGTGTCCCTGTGATCAGTACATTGTGACTATTAGAAGGAATCACATTCTGTCGCTGAACACGACTAGCTTCGTGTTGAAAAAGCTTGGCCTTCAGATCTTCAAAAGATGAGAGAACAGGTAGGACTTCCAGGGCTGTGCAGAAAATATCAAATTTTGTTCCCAGTCCACTCAAGGCTTGTTGGATTTTGTCCTTGTCGCTGATAGGATGTCCAATTACAGCAAGCTGATCACTAACACTATTGATTTCATTCTAGTATTCCAAAACTCTACGTGTCCCATGCTTGATGTCCTGAAATTGCCTTCTTAATTCTAGAAAACGTGCTTCCGAGACTTGAGAATATGTTGTGGCAAGGGTAGACCACAACTCTAGGGCAGTCAAATCATCATCAATACCTCCCAATACCTCCTCTGACAAAGTAGAAGTGATATAAGTAACAAGGGACTGGTCGTGAGCCAGCCAAACTTCATATTCGGGATTGTTCTCAGTAAGAGTTTCATATTCAAAACTAATTTCACCTTTATCTCCCACGACTGTCTTCTTTACTTCACGGTCAATATACTTTGGAGGTGCTGGAGTAGTCCCATCGATGTGCCCATACAGTCTATGGCTTTTAATAAATGGGACAATTTGACGTTTCCAAGTCAAATAATTGCTATGGTTCAGTTTTTGAGAGATGAGTTGGGAGAGGAAACTGGAGGATAGAAGAGAAGGGGTCGGCCGATCCATGACTGATTAGAGAAGATTAGGGCACGCGATTTGAAGTTTTGGGCAGAATTTAAAGGCAACGACAGAAATTAGGGCAAATCATGGGATTTAGGGCTGATTAGGGCAAATCATGGGATTTAGGGCGGAAACAGAACTTAGGCAGAAATTAGGGCAAAACGTGGGATTTAGGGCAGATTAAGGCAAATCGTGAGATTTAGGGTAGAAACAGAACTTAGGAATAATCACGGCAGAAATTAGGGCAGATTATATCAAACGAAAATCACTCACCTGAGGACAATGTAACCTGGCTCTGATACTATGTAAGAATCTTCTCAAAATACCATGAGACCACGTCTCTCTGTTTGATAATAAGGGGGATGGAGAATAGAGAATAGAAGGGACGCAATGAAGGAGAGAATGTCGTCGGCCAATGCAACCGCACGATGCTTGATCACTATATTAAAACATGACCCAATTAGGTTACAACAAAAGGAATAAAACATGAAGTAATTACAAGAGATACCACCGCCTAATATGTTCAGGCGTGAAAAAAGAAAGAAAGTGGATCGGGTCTGAACAGACTCGATCCAATATACATACAGACTTAACAATATGCCATTTTGGATCGCTTGGGCCATCGATTTTAAGGAAATTGCCTGGAATAGATTAAATTGAAAAATAAATAAATAAAAATCAACAAGTATGTTAATCAAGATCTCTTTCCTTCTTGTGAGGGGTATTTCCCTCTTTTGAAAGTACAACTTGGTTTCTAATTATTTCAGCTTAATCTCCACCATCCGATCTCCTTAAAATAGACAGCCCATACGATTCTCATCTAGTCTGGATTATAAGGGTCTGACAGATATATATATATATATATATATATATAATCTTTTAAAAATCATAATGACATGTAATGACCAATTTTGCAAAGGAAAAAATTGTTGAAAGCAAGCAAAAATAAGTTAATGATATTACGACAAGAAATGCCTACAAGTAGGCAGAATCTGCTATAGTTGAGTGAACAGATTCAACCAAATATCAGATTAAGTAGGGAAAAAAATCCATTTTCGGATACAATTTAGTTAAACCCATGTAAGCCATTGGATTGTGTCTTCTTCTCCGGATGTTCTAAATATAAACTTCTTATTTTCAACTTGCAGTTATTAACAATGCACCTTATAAGAATATGATTTTCTAAGAATACAAAGACTACGATTGGATATTATCTGGGAGCACAAGGATAAGAAAGCTAGGAAACAAATAATAAGATACTGCTTCTACCTTCCAACAAAGTAACATCAAGAAGAACAGATAATGCCCTTTGCAAGTATACATCTGCAATTTTGTTATCATCATAACCATCTTGTGTTCCTTTTATTTCTGTAATATTATCATAGGAACTTGTTTGCCCCTCCACTATTTCAGGTAAATCTTCCGAATCACCACTTTGAAGAATTCGCACAGCCTTGCACCAAGATAAAATTACAAATTTAGCATAAATAACTGATAAAATTATAGAAAAAAGGACCATAACTAGAAGAACATTAAGAGATTCACAATTTTTTCAGTATAAACCAAAAACTCTGCCCTTCATAAATTACAATCTTCAAACAAATACACTTGGAAGACAGACATGTGTAGATATTCTTGGACAGCGGACCACATCTCCATTGCCATTTTTCAATCTCAATTCTCCATTGAACTGTAAAATCTGAAATAGCTACATGCAGAAAATTCAACTAAGCCCAAACTAAACATTTTGTGAGTAACTATGATATAGAAATAAGATATATCAAGTGACAAGGAAAACTTTCAGTTAAACAAATAGTCATAAGAAGAAACTCTCAATGAAACAAAGTATACTAAGGCAAAAAAATATATAAAAATGCCTAGAAAAGCTTCAAAAGAAGCATAGAATGACAAGGGCCAAAGAGACCCTTACATAGACATCATTAATGAGCTATTAGGATATCCAACGACTAGAATTATAGGCACTGGAGAGCCAAGCAGCTCTTTCAGCTGGAGAATTCAGCTGCAAAAAGAACATAAAAAACTGAAACAAAGCGAAGATTACAAAACAAAAAGGAAGAGGCAAAATAAATAAAAATTACAAAAATTACAAAAGAAACCTAAAAACTGAACAAAAAGCCTGTGCCCAAGATATATATATATATATATATATATTTATAAACTTTAACACGCTCATGCTATTCTTAAAAGAAAACATTCTGATCCCTTCACTGTTTGCATGTGACATCATGAAAGAGTGCTATATATATATATATATATATATATATATATATATACACATATATTTATAAACTTTAACACGCTCATGGTATTCTTAAAAGAAAACATTCTGATCCCTTCACTGTTTGCGTGTGACAACATGAAAGAGTGCTACCTTGCAGTCTATTTTGCCACTACATGCATTTGCATACATGTGAATGCTCACACAAATACATACTATTTTCCTATATCCCCCTTGCGCCCTCCCAATTATGTTATTTAAAGTCATTTTTCTGGATCAGCCCAGTAAACCCAATCCAGACCCGATTCTAGAACTGAAACCTGGACACTAGCATTACTCCCCCTTTCGAAAAAAACCTTGTCCTCAAGGTGTGATGGACCAAATCAAATGTTGACAAACAGAAGCCTTTCCATGTCTGCAGCCAACTAGGGCTATTATAGCTAAGAGTAAAAACATGGCTTGACAATAGCCATGATAGTGTAAGGATACATTTGAAAGTCAGCTTCTCCTGCTCAAAAACTTCCTCCAAGTTGCCATGAGATAGTATTCCCAACAATGGCAAACCAGCTATTGGGTAATTGGGATATGCGTTCTGTTGCGTGAGCCCTGTCATGAGAGATCAAAGGAGAAGGGACAAGGGAGAGAGAGAGGAGAGAAAACTGCACTCTGTTTTTATTATTATGCCCTAATTGTTAGATTTAGGGTGTCGAAGTATAACCCACGTCCAGATTGAGCAAAGGAAAGATAAGAGAGAGTATAGGAAAAGAGAAATGAGGAAGGGAGGAGAGTATTCACATTCTCACACAACCCATTTATATAGTGATCCTTCTACACAACTTAAAAGAATCTAGAATGAAACAATCACAATAATCTAGAGCCTAGAGTGAAGCAACACATTAATCTAGAGCCTAGAGTGAAGCAACACAGTAACCTAGAGTCTAGAATAAAACAATTACAAAAATTACAATCATAACCCTGCTAGACAAATGCACTCAGACATGGTTAGACGTGTTGGATCTGGATCAGATCAACATCTTATTATCCTCCCTAAAGTTGTATATGGTTTTGCACCATGTACAACTTGCCTTTTAGAAACCAGAATCGTTGCTTCGTTAGCCCTTTTGTAAATAAGTCTGCGACTTGTTCATCTGTACGAACATAAATAGGTTGAATCTCCTTGTCTTCCACCTTTTGTTTAATAAAGTGTTGATCAATCTCATTGTGCTTTGTTCGACCATGTTGTATGGGATTAAAAGCAATGTTAATAGCGCTTTGATTATGCACATTAACATTGACGTTTTAATCTTTTCTCCAATGTCTTCTAGCAAATGTCTAACCCATGTAACTTCAGCAGCGCCTATAGCCATGCATCTGTATTCAGCTTCAGTGCTGGATCTTGCCACCGCCTTTTGCTTTCGACAACTCCAAGAGACAAGATTATGTCCAATGAAAATACAAAAACCAGAAATGGACTTTCTTTGATCGGGATCTCCAGCCCAATCTGCATCTGTGAATGTCATAAGTTGATGTCCAGCAGTTATATTTTCACTCTTACCATAGACTAAGCCATCTCCTGTTGTCCCTTTTAGATATCTTAATATTCTTTTGACAGCATCCATGTGAGTATCTCTAGGTGCATGCATAAATTGAGATACTTGATTTACAACATATATAATATCTGGTCTAGTGAATGTAAGATATTGAAGTGCCCCAACAACACTTCGATATTGTGTAGGATCTTCACATAACTCTCCATCCTGAGCACTTAGTCTTTGATTTAGAATACTAGGAGTTTCAACAGGCTTACAATCAGACATACCTGTGTTTTTCAGCAGATCCAATGTGTATTTCTGTTGTGTCAATGTGAGGCGATCACTGTGCCTATCAATCTCCACTCCAAGAAAGAATCGTAAATCACCAAGCTCTTTCATTTTGAAGTTTTGCATCATCAAAACTTTAACTTCTTCTATGTGTTTTTCTGAATTGTCTGTGATAACAATATCATCAACATATATAAGAAGTAAAGTAAATATTTTTTCCTTTTGATAGATGAAAAGAGAGTGATCTAGAGGACATCTCTGAAAATCACTTCCTTGAATCTTGCTGGAGAAACTGTCAAACCACGAGCGTGAGGCCTGTTTGAGTCCATAAATAGATTTTCTTAGTTTACAAACCCATGCATGAGAATCTCCTTCCGTATATCCTGGAGGTTGTTCCATATATACTTCCTCCTCAAATCACCATGAAGAAAAGCATTCTTCACGTCCATTTGATGTAGTCTCCATCCATATTCAACTGTCAATGATATAATCACACGGATTGTTCCCATTTTGATCACAGGCTGAATGTTTCATCATAATCTTCTCCATATTGTTGTGTGAAGCCTCGTGCCACCAATCTTGCCTTATATCTTTCTATACTGCCATCAGGTTTATATTTAATTTTATAAATCCATTTCGAACCTACTACATTCTTTTCTTTGGGTCTAAGAACAACTTTCCATGTCTCACATTCATGTAATGCATCTATTTCTTCATTCATTGCCTTGATCCAATGCAACGACTTGGATGCTTTCTCAAAAGAAGTAGGTTCATCTCGTTTTATAACTTGAGACATAAAGAGTTGAAAATCTAAGGAGAAATTATCATAACTTACCCATCTATGAATGGGGTGTCGCACTCGCACAGATCTTCTAACAGGCTTATCATAGACTTCAACGTGGGAAGAGGTCGGATTGTCATCTCTTCTTTTCTGACGAGTATAAACCTGTCCTGAAAATCGACATGAAGCATTGTTTTCTCCTTCTTTCATAGCTGGAACAAGTTCTTTCTTTCCTTCTGTTTGTATGGTATGTGAAGATCCTATCTCATCATGTGGATGTGATTTTAGACTGCCTCCTGCAAATAACTCAGCACTTACCCAAGGATCATATGATTCCACGGGTTGAGAATTCTTAGTAGAAATGTTAAAGTTGTGTTCATCAAACACAACATTTCTCGATACTTTGATGCGTCTGGTTGTAGGGTCATAACATCTGAAACCTTTGTATTCATCTGCATAGCCAACGAACCTGCATTGCATTGCTTTGCTCTGAAATTTATTTCTCAATGACGAGTCAACGTGACATAGCACACACATCCAAAAACCCTTAAATCGTTGTAGTTTGGATTTCGACCAAAAAGAGTGAGGTAAGGAGATTTTGAATCCAAAACTGTCATAGGTAGACGATTTATTATATGCACAGCAGTGTGAAAAGCCTCCGTCCATAAAGTAATAGGAGTATTACTATCATGCATCATACTCATACCACTTTCCACGATGTGACGATGTTTTCGTTCAGCTACACCATTTTGTTGTGGGGTGTATGGGCATGAAATCTGTCGAGTTATCTCATTTTCTCGTAAAAGTTAATAAAGTCATGTGAAGAATATTCTCCCCCACCATCACAATTAAAATGCACAACTTTAGACGAGAACTGTGTTTGGATCATGGCATGAAATTCTTGAAAGATACTAAACACTTCTGATTTTTGTTTCATGAAGTGAATCCAAGTATATCGAGAATAAGAATCTATGAACAAAACATAATAGCGAGAGTCAGACAAAGAATCAATGGGAGCTGGCCCCCATACATCAGAATAGACAATCTCAAAAGGTTTAGAAGCTCTTTTATTGATATTATGAAAAGGAAGTATGTGACTCTTACATAGTTCACAACTAGAACATTTTTTGTCATAAGAATCAAAAGATAGATTGGATTTTGGAATGAGATTATCTGATGCAAGTTTTTCCAAAAAACCACGACTACAATGTCCCATACGACCATGCCATAAATTTGACTTACTGACGTCTGATTGGAGATAGCTAGAACTTGGAATTTGTGAAGGTTTGGAAGGAAAGCAGGTCGCTTGAGCTGGACTTGAAGAGGACTGGAAGAAATAAGGATTTTCCTTGAAAACATACATATTTCCTTGGCGTTCCCCTTCAGTGAATGTTTTCTTCGTTAGAAGATCCTTGACATACACAGAAGAAGAAGTAAATTCAACAGATGAGTTTGTATCATCTACAAGTTTAGAAATAAAATAATATTCTTTTTTATATTTAGAGTAAGGGCAACATTTGACAAAGATAGTGGAAATGGTGATGTTGGAAGAGAAGTTTGTGCATTTCCAATATGTGTGATAGGATGAAAACCTCTGTCACCTGTAACTATATTACTTTTACCAGAATAAGGAAGAAGGTCATGTAACTTACCAGTATTTCTAGTTACATGAGTAGCAGCACCTGAATCCAAATACCATTCGCCTTGATCATTTTGTTTCACTGTCATCTTGGAGAGGGCAGTCATAAGTATTTGTTGTGCATCGCTTTAGGTTTATTGCTTCTGTTTTGTGGATTGAACCAGCAATTTGCTTTGATGTGACCCTTCTTGTTACATTGGAAATACGTCGCACCTTTTTTGTGGTATTAGTTTGAAATCTTCTTGTAACACTTGGTGTTGGCAGAATACCTTTGCCAGTTTGTTCATCATGCCCACGATTCATGCGTCTTGATGAGCCTCATTTCCTTTTCTATGACCTGCAGCAGCTTCCATAACTAAAACATTGGCATTACCTTGGTTTGTTCCTCTCATCAGTTGTTTCATGTTCATTTCATGTTGAAGCAGTTTGCCCTGAAGTTCATTGAAGGTGGGCAAGATAGGCAAAACTTCAAGAGCAGTAGTGAAGGCATAAAATCTGGTCCAAGGCCACTAAGAGTCTACTGGACTTTTTCTTTGTCGGAAACAACATATCCAACAACTCCCAACTGATCAGCTATCCCTTTAAGACGTCCCAAATATTCCATAATCGACATTGATCCTTTGCTAAGATTTTGAAATTCTTTCTTCAAATATAGAATACGTGCCTCTGAAATTTGAGAATAGGTTTCAGCAAGACTGATCCATAACTGTTCTGTTGTACAGTCATCAGAAAGAGAAATCAACACTTCTTGAGAGAGCATTGATCTGATATACGCAACAAGGCTTTGATCTTGTTTCATCCATGTTATAAATTGAGGGTTACGAATTTCCTGAGTGGCAATTGTCTCTCCTCTCTCATTCTTAACCTCTTGTTGAATGAACTGTGGTGGGATTAGAATGGAGCCATCAAGATATCGGTACAGATCCTGACTCCTTATGAAAGGAGTGATCTACCTTTTCTAGTAAGATAGTTACAGTGGTTCAGTCTTTCAGAAATAAGGTGTGGCAAGAAGTTGGAGGACATATTGGATTGTGAGAGAATATCCGTTATATATCTATCAACGTAGATATATATGAAGAAAAATATAAGAGAGTTGTCAAGATAGATGAAGGATTAGGAGCAGAATGTTAGAAGGAGTATAAGAGAAAACCAACCAGGAATTTCAAGTCTGTTCAAACATTCTCCTTGGTAGAAACAGCCAGACCGTGCCTGATACCATGTTAGATTTAGGGTGTCGAAGTATAACCCACGTCCAGATTGAGCAAAGGAAAGATAAGAGAGAGAGTAGGAAAAGAGAAATGAGGAAGGGAGGTGAGTATTCACATTCTCACATAACCCATTTATATAGTGATCCTTCTACACAACTTACAAGAATCTAGAATGAAACAATCACAATAATCTGGAGCCTAGAGTGAAGCAACACAATAACCTAGAGTCTAGAATAAAACAATTACAAAAATTACAATCATAACCCTCCCTAAATAAATGCGCTCAGACATGGTTAGACGTGTTGGATCTGGATCAGATCAACATCTTATCACTAATTCATATTAAAGGAGAATTAGGGTAACACTAACAAATTACATAGAAAGTCCAAGAATAAAACAACTATTAATAAAGAGTTGTTCCTACAACTATTAAATATTCAAAAAACTACCTAACATAAATGTTATTCAACATGCTCCTTAGCTTTGTTGTTCCATATTTAAAAAGTTGCAGTTGAGGTCTGCATTTGGGTTTGATGCAAAAGTTGCCAGCTCTAGAAGATGAGGTAACAACTAGTGGGTAGTACTCTAAAGCAGTCGGTCTTGGAACTTCTCAATTATTTAGTCTAGTGAAATGATTTGAGCAACCCTGGTACCAATTTACGTTGGTTCCATCTGGTAGCTTCTTCCTGGAAGCTATGTCACATGGTACGGGTACGGCCCTGGTGCGGTCAACGCAGCATCAGGTACGGTCAACGTAGCATCGGGTACGGTCAATGTACCCAAGATCATTTTTGTCCATTTTTGGACTCTGTCAACTTTGACCGAGTCCAAAGTTGTCCAGTTTTTTAGTTGAAAATTAAAAATCCCCATCTTTTCATGTTTCCTTTTTCACTCTAAACCTTTCTTGCACATAGTTCCTCACAACTTTTCATTTAAAATCTTCCATACAATGTTTTGAAAATCCATCCCTTCTCTAAAACTTGAATATTTGATAACAGTGTGATCCATAACCATGCGATGTCAATATATCTTAAAAGTGTGACATGTAGCTCCTTCGAATCTTGATGATGCGACGGAGAATTAAGAAAGCTTATATATTTGTATGTCAATTACTTTCATATTGTGTTTTGGATCATGATTTATGAATATATTATTCATTTTGAAATTTTTTGACATATATGTCTGTGTCTGTGTACGGCGGTACCCCCGCACTCAAATTTTTTGAAAATGCTCCGTACCCGTACCCGCACCGGTACCCGTACCCATACCTATGTGACCTAGCCTGGAAGGTATCCTTGTGCTGCAAACTTTTTTCTTTTCTTGAGATATCTCAAATTCCTCAGACAGTGCATAAAGTTTGTCGTCAAACATATTCAAAAAATACATTACCGAATGTAAGTGCATGATTGTGTTTGCACATGTTTGTCTTGATTTTTTTTTTTCATTTTCCTTGTTTAATTTCTTTAGAATTTTATTTTGGTTCTTCACATTCAGATGTTGTGCAGCAGAAGAAGCCAACTTCTAGTGTTGAAGCAGATATTGTTTGCTCTTCTGCCATTAACTCGAAATCCCCACTGAAACAGGAGGCTTCAACTGCATCATCCAAAACCTAGTCCAGCTCAGTTGGCTAGCCCCAACGACTCCTTTTGGAGCAATCAGACCTAGTCCAACTACTAGTTCTCTTCCATCTTCTATTTTTTCTTTTTTTATTCCTTTGTTCTTCGTTGTGTATGTACTGTTGTTGTTTTTGCCATTGTTAGGAAATCGTTTTCTACAGCTTTTGGTAGGACTCAATAATATTTTTCATTCTCTATTTTTTTGGTCACATGGCCTTGGTGCTTTTCATGGAGTTTCACTGTATATATGTGACTGTTGTCAGTCACATTTTCATGTATCAGACCTCCGGTTTGGGCTTTGATTTGCTGATTGTGAGTAACCTTTTTGTTGTTCATAAATACGGTGTTCACCAACTATTTAGTGAAATTACTGAAGCCTTGAGGAATTGTTGCTGCTGCCCTTGCATGGAGACTAATACCATGCTGATTTTGCTGACTGCACACCTTTTGAAGCCAGTTGATGACATGACATTTATGGGAACTCATTACCCATCAACCAACCTTTTGTCTAGAAGACCATACTTTGACTAGAGAGCTGATGAAGTTCATTGCTCTACCTAACAGGCCCATCTAGTTTGATAAATACTCCTCTCTTTAGATAGAGGAGAGTTCCTACTTTCGGTAACATACCATTTGATGTCAAGTTCTTTTTTTGAAAGAGGAAATTTTTAATTTTGATTAAAAGAATTTTAAAAGTGTCTTCTCACACAAATGATATGCCTTAATTTTATTCATATTTCCTCTCTGAGTAAAGGAAAATGTTTCAAACTTTTGTTGTCAATCACTAGAAGAGCAAGTCTAGAAAAATCCTAGATATGAACGGTAAGGAAAAATTCTATGAAGCTGAGAAAGTCAAAACTAGGAAAGGTTATTGACTCTACCGATCAAGAGTCTACAAGGATTTAGCAGGAAAATATCCTAAGAGAGAGGCCATAATGCCATTTAAAATCTTGGCAGGTAGCAAAATAAGAGTTGAGAGATGGGCTCAGGCTTGTGTAGTCGTTCCTCTGGGTCAGTAATCGAGAGTACCGGGTAGGCATAAAGGTGATTTATGTCTATTCTGCGAAGATGATGACTTATGAACTTTTGGCATATTGAAAACCCGCAAGGTGAAACGGGTTGGATACGTGACAAAGCTACACATAACCACCAAAGTGGTGGAGCTCTGTAGTAGCCTCTGGGGTGGTGGTGAGGTATTCCCTCAGAGGTGAAGGTCGGCCTAAAAAAAAAAAATCAAAAGCAAGAAAAAAAGGCAAAAAGCCGCTACAAAAAAATAAAAAGAAAAAAAGAAAAAAAAGGTGTCTGCCAAGAGATGAATAGCATGAATGCTGAACTCATAGGAATTAAATGTGACAATCTTTTGTGGATGTGCAATTATTAGGTCAATATCTGCTCATATTTTTTGATTTCTAAGATGTCGAGGATGATTCCTTTATGTTCATATTTTGGAACTTTAAAGACATCCCTTCTAGAGATTCAACAACATTAATGCCAAATGAATCCTGATGCTTGTATGGTATTGAGGATAAATGAAGGGCATATCATTTGCACAACACGAGCACTAAAGCCTATGATTTAAATTGATGATTTATAAGCTATTTAAAAGTAAAAAACTTGACATCTCTTGTTATGTTTTCCGGCTTCTTAGGCGATCTCCCAACCCCTTTTTGTTCTTGAAGGATGTCGTCATTTTCATTACCAAACTGGTAGTCCGTTCACATAATGGATGAAGCCTCTCAAACATATCCACTCATTTTCAAACGCAATACATTGTGATGATTTATATCTTTTTCATCTCCCCTATCCCATAATACGGGGACCATTCCCTCCCTTTGAGACTTCTTTGAAGACTCCCAACATCCACTATTGGTGATCATGCTTTATGGTTTCACACATCATGCATAGCATATTTAGCTTAAATCTTTATAGTTTTTTATTGTTGTGGAGAATTTCGATTTACGATTGTTGTTTTTATTGAAAAAGGACAAAAAAATTGCTTTGAGAAACATGTTGTTTTCAATCATATTCTTCATCAAAGAAAAAAAAATTGTTCTTCATGTTTCAAAAAGCTATACTTTCCTCTATTGCATGGAGTTTGATCTTGTTTTCTACTGTAAAATCAAGGTTGAGTGGGTTCTTCCTGATCATCATTACATTGGCTCCTTCCAATCATTACATAAATCTGCAGAAGCTTTTGATGATCGCGGAAGCTAATATATTCTGAATTTGGGATTGTGCATGTTTGCAGCTAAGGCACCACTTTTGACTTACAACAGCTTCGTTGAAGTCATTTTCTTGCTGAATGGTTGCAAGGCCCATGCTGCCCACAGTGAATTGCACCAGGGACAATGTCTTTCTTAGTTTGTTGAATGGTTTCTCTTTCTCAGTTCGTTGCTGCAGTTATTTGGGTTGTTAATGAACGTTTTTCCTTCTTACAGAGGCAGCGATGACAAAACACAATTGCAAAGGGTGCATATCTATACATTATACTTAAACAAATGGCACCAGAGCAACTTTTAGCCACTTCTGCGAAGCTTTG
Organism: Nymphaea colorata; assembly: GCF_008831285.2. NCBI lineage: Eukaryota > Viridiplantae > Streptophyta > Magnoliopsida > Nymphaeales > Nymphaeaceae > Nymphaea > Nymphaea colorata. The sequence goes on along the minus strand of NW_022204551.1, from coordinate 1,914 downwards.
TGCTGAGATCTTGGCTGTCGTTGCTGAACCTGGGGCACAGTCCGTTCTAAAGGTACTGGACAGAAAGGTCGTATACTACAATGTTGACTGCAAATATATTGATCATCTGACTATTATTTGCAGATGGGATCTGCGATTAGGCTTAAGGAGCAAAATCAGTCATGCAACACGAAACCAACCAATCAACTGAACGTAATGTGGATGATCACATTGATCAGTTGAACATTAGTTGCACTTAGTTGAGCACTTCCAAAAAAATTGGTTATTCACTTCCAATCTGGTGTCTGTTAGTTCTTTCAGTTTTAATCGAGCACCTAAAATCTATGAATGTGTGCCTGAAGGTGCTAAAATACTTCAATATCGTCTGCAGCTTGCTAAATCATTTCCTTGACAGGATGCTCTACAAGTACTAGCATGCAAAGAAATGAGGATTCAACCCATCGAGGTTCAGGAGCAGCAGCTGATACAACTGAGATGGACGAAGAACCAGGGAACAGCAATGGAACATTTGTAGCAGCTAGGTCGGGTAATCAGTCAGGTAGCAAAGAAGAACTTGGTCCAGAATGCGATTTCAAAAGGATGAAGAAGCCACGCTAAGTCGGCAGTTTCAGGGGTAATGTGCAGTGGTCCAAGATCACTCACTCGCCAACCTGCTGCAGCTGCAGCTGTATCTGGGAGTGCTGGTGGACATTTGAGAAGTGGTGATGCTAGCAGGGTGGTATCTGCAGTGGCTGATATAGCTGCCAATCTGCTAATACCATACTTAAGGATGTCAGCAATGGGGTGTCCACCCACGCCTGGATTCGATGAGCATACCGAAGGTCAAGGCAGTCTCTAGAAGAAACTCTAGTGGGTTGGAGTCCTTGAGGAGAAGACAGACTTTTGATTCAGACAGTGAAGGCTCATCCACCCTCGCCACATTAAAGATCCTCGATGGTTAAATCACACTGTAACCCCACATAGAAAACAAGCGAAAATCCATCTTCACGGACACCAAAACCAGGAAAAGATTATTTTTAGAAACCCAATACATAAGTTTCTGGCTCAGATTCGACGCCATCGTAAACCGAACTCCATCCTCATAAGAAAGTCTGTTAAGACAGGTCTACTTCCAACCACTACTCAATTCAATTGACGGAAACCTACCAACAAGAACAAGGATGAGGATGAGAGAGGAGGAGATGATCTATCCGTCTAGGATTCAGAGCTGGTTACAACATTAACGAGATGCTCGAGCGAAGGGACTCGGTTTACCGTTTTGGCAAAGCGTTTGGCTTTTTTCGTTAGATTCTCAGGCCTTCGCTTCATCTAGTGCTTCAGTTGTCAACTCAATGGATCATGAGTCATGCGAAACGAAGCTGCAGGAGGAAGACAAAGCCGGAGCATGTGCAACAAAAAGAGGCCGAGGTCGTGTTTTGCAAGAATCCTCACCTAAACGGGTTAAATGACCTTGCTCATTTTCCCTGAGATCCCAATGCGTGAGGTATTGCATGGGATGCTGTCTGAATCTGGTGGAGCTCCTTCATTTTCGCTGGCCATGACCTGCCCTCCATTTGCGAAAGAGGCACTCGATTCTGGTGTTGAATCATGAGCGCTGAAGTTCATTCGAATTGCACGGCGCCACGATGGTAATTTGCAGGTTGATGATCTTCTGGCTCCTTGTGAGATAATTAATCATGATTCTGAAGTTTCTAAGGAAGAAATATCTAAGAGGAAACGAAACTATGAATCAGAGGGGAATTCGAATCAGCAAGGAAAGAAGGCATGCGCGGGTTCTTCGAATGGTAGATGTGATTTCACCGAGAAATGTTATTCGCCTTTGCAATCAAACATCTGCAAGAATCAAACATGAAAGTGCGAAGAGGTGAAGCCTGAGTGTTCTTTGAAACCTTGGCAAGTAGCAAATGAGTGTTG